>NC_133476.1:1286743-1314979 GCF_025370935.1 Choristoneura fumiferana | reverse complement strand
GGGATTATTAGCACCCCTTGTCCGCCGTTACCGCGACCGCTACCGTAGTCGGGACTAGCGGGACTACCGGGGACTAGGGGCCTGGCCTGGGTGAATTGTGCATCATACAAGTAATGAGGGGGGTAGAAATATTACCAAGAAGACGCTCCTGTTCATCTGATAAATAGGGATGCTGACACCACCAATCAATTGAAGTACTTTTTATGAGCTGTCAAAACCCAATTCTCCCATAGTTTGAATGGAAATAGCAACTTATGACGTCACTCGTTCGCCATCTCAATCAACTAACTATTTATTTGTTTTAAAGCAACAAAAAATCTAATTTTGCAGTTAATCGAAAATTAATCTGGTTTTCAGGGCTAACATAAAGCGTTTTTTTACTGGAGTCGTGTCTTCGAATTATTTTTTAATGGTGTCAACATCCCTATTGGCCGGATTCTACAGCGCCCACGGGAGGAGAGGGGGGACAGCATTCTAACGCTAACGCCCCACGGCGAGCGAACATTCTGCTAGAAACGATTTTTTTTTTCAGGTCATCAACAAAGCGTGCAACACCTTATACGGCACGTTGTCTCGTCTCCAGTTGCTCCAGAACAATTCTGCATCCACTGATCCCATCTGGGAAACATACTTAGGTATAAATAATTCAATTTTAACCCTTAATAAGGCCCCATTTATTGGAGCATACTATCACAGAATCAAAAGCAGCTATCGATTACATACCTGGCAAAGGATATTTTTAAAGCTAGTAGTATTTTCAATAATTACAATGGATATTGTAACTTATACCTAAAACAATAAGGTTGCATGTCTAAGTCAATGGATGTGGTCGCCAAATCGTCTCTGCCTTTTTAAGTCTTGCTTGCAATTGGCTCCTTTAGTTATTAGCCAAAGCCGTGGTAAGCCGTGGTGGCCTAGTGGTTTGACCTATCGCCTCTCAAACAGAGGGTCGTCGGTTCAAACCCCGGCTCGCACCTCTGAGTTTTTCGAAATTCATGTGCGGAATTACATGTGAAATTTACCACGAGCTTTGCGGTGAAGGAAAACATCGTGAGGAAACCTGCACAAACCTGCGAAGCAATTCAATGGTGCGTGTGAAGTTCCCAATCCGCACTGGGCCCGCGTGGGAACTATGGCCCAAGCCCTCTTGTTCTGAGAGGAGGCCTGTGCCCAGCAGTGGGACGTATATAGGCTGGGATGATGATGATGAAACTAGATTGTAACGTCAAAAAACCTCACGATACTAACGCCATCTAGCGATATTTCAACTGTCTTAGCCCTCATTGGTGTCAAGTGTCGCATGATGATTTATGGTCGTAGGTTCTCCGGTGACGTGCATAGCGTGCGACGCGCGTTACGCGTGCGTGTCGTGCGCGGACGGCACGCTGCACGCGTGGCGGCTGCACCGCGCCACCGCCAAACGGGTGCTGCCCCCCATCGGTGAGTACATTGATTCATTGTTAAAGGTCATACTGTTATATGTTAAATTCACAAACTTGTTGTTGTTTTTTTTTAAATATGGCTCTGTCCATTTGAATACGATTTTGCTAGTGTCTAGTAAATGAAAAAAAAAAAAAAAAAAAAATCATTTATTCAGTAAATAGGCCGCAATGGCACTTTTACACGTCATTTTTTAAAACTACCAGCGCTTTCGAAAGACCATCATTGCAAGAAGAATGCGCCGCAAGAAACTTGGCAGAAAGTCATTTTTTCAACATAAAATAATTACAAATAAAATACTTAAAACTACAGTATACAATGAAATAAAGAAATACAAAAAAATAATAATAATAATACAGGGATGTATGGGATCCCTTAGTTACAAAACTAAACTCTAACTATAATCTACGTTCAGTGGAAGTGTAGACTGCTTCCACCGTCATAAATAAAAATAAAAAATTATAATAATAATAATTTCATTCTAAATTTACATTTCAGGTCAAGTAACCATTAAACTTTTGGATTCCGAAGGCAAGCTCACGTCTGCCGCTGTAGTTTTGCCGTTAGTTAGAAAACGAAATATCTTTACAAACCATTTCTTCCTGCACCATTCGCTACAATGTATCATAAAAACTAACATATTACAATTTCATTTACATACTTTACCAACCTTTCTTACAACATTGATAGGAAAATTGGCAAAAAATGTAATCCCTCGTCTTAACTTTTATTGTCTACTTAATTTGAACAGAACCCTTTCTACACACGTTCAACTCGCCCTTAGCCGCTTTTTTTCATATCTAATGATCAATATTAAATGTTTTGACATTTCGTTTCCAGCACTAATGTCGCAGGCATCCAAACTGACATTGACAGGGGACATTTTAGCGGCGGTGACGACGGGCGCAGAGCTGGCCATATGGGACCTGGCAGAAGCCAGCTGCCTCGTCAAACCGCTGTGCTTCCGAGGACTGCTGGCGCAAGGCGGTGAGTTACTGACCACACAGTAACAGTACCGGCGATAAACATTGCACATCGATCTTCGGAAAACGAAAATTGGCTGTTCACGACGATTTCCAAACACCGGCCACCGTCCATCTATCATCGTATTTATTAAGTGACGTTTTATATCAAATAAATACTCCATCTTTATGGGCTTGATTAGTTTACGTCAAATTAATGACATGTAAACTTCGAATATCTATAGAGAGCTGTTGCAACTACTAGAAAAAGGATAGTTCCCTCTTTTTCTCAAAGATGCCGTCGTACAATTTAAAGTTTTGGGGGGTTTCAACAACTCTTTATTATATATTTTCATCTAAATGCGTCCGTACTCTATTGCACCTCTACAAAGACTGACAAACGTCACATACGTAGTGTGTGACAACGCTCCACGAAGCCGAAATCAGCCGAGTCTCTTTCCAAAGACCGATGTCCAATCTTAATCGTCGGATACTGTACCAAGCAACATGTTTTGCAATTCTCTGAGACATTTCACCGTTTAATTTCGAAAATTACGGTATTTTGTTTATCACTTACTTATTTGCTGTTGTTTTTTTCAGTTTCGGTAACAAATTGCTCGCTTCTGGAAGACGGGAATCCAATGATCGCGTTGAGCAATGGAAAGAGTTATATTTACTGTAGGAAATTATATGCATGGTAAGTTTACCTAAAGCTAATGTATTTTTCTGTAAATTTAGAAATACGGTGGGGAAAATGTTGTGTTATTCTCATTTAATTCCCCATGCATATTTTTTTTATTTAACTGTCCTACTAGAAGTAATAATTTTTCATACTAAAACATTATAAAATATGAGTTACCTAAACTCAATTTCAATAGAATCTGACAATCCTGTAGACACTTTCTAGCCAAATAATATGAACACAGGGTTGCCTAGGTCTTGGTGATGAGACTATTTTTTTTTTGATTCCTTTTAGATTTTAATCACATCCACAGGGACATACGTAATTAAGTTTGCCCACGTTAGGGTCTGAGGTTAGGGTGTCTTAAATATCTTGAAAATTTTCAGATTCTATTGAAATGTAGTTTTAATAGGTATAGGCTACAATCCTTTAACCTTTTGTCGATAACAAAAAAAAGAAAATTATTTTCGGATAACTGAGTAGATCCAAGTATTTTTAGTGTATACTATATTCTTATGAGAATATGGTAGTAAGCAAATAAGATATATTATTATTACATTAAATCAAATTACATTAATTTCCATGGCATGCATGTACACTGCCTAATTAATTAATTAACTTCTGTTTCATTTCAAATTAACACATCACATCCAATTAAAATAAACTGTCTATCTATGTCAAACCAAATAAATTCAAATTTATTAAATCAAAGTCACATTTCACTACGTTATAAATAAGGAAAAAAAAGTCAGGTCACTGCCGTTACAGTTGATTCATTCATGGTCATCATCATCATCATCACCACTGTTGGACATAGGCCTCCCCCACAGACCTCCACTTGCTTCGATTGGCAGCGGCCTGCATCCACCGCGAACCCGCAGCTTTGACCAGATCATCCGTCCATTTCGTTGGTGGACGTCCTACGCTGTGCTTGCCGATCCGTGGTCTCCACGTGGTGTCCAACGGTCATTTGTTCATTCATGGTATTTGTAATTTTAATTTGATTTTGCAGGGTGGTATGGGCGGATTGTCGCGACCCGGTGTGGCGCGCGTCGGGCGGCCCCCCCGCGCCGCGCGCGTTGCGCCTCGCCGCCCGCCCCCGCCGCCCCGCCCCAGCCCCAGCCCCAGCCGAGGACCGGGTAACGAACGACACTATATCAACTTTTTAGTGTAGTCTGTTGCCATGGTAACGTCTCCTGAGTTACTTATTAAGAGTATGATTTTATGGGGTACAAATCCAGAGTTCAGAGCATGAATTATAATATATATTTTTTTATGTAGCCTGTATTATGTCCCACTGCTGGGCAAAGGCCTCCCCTTTTCTCCGCCACTCCTCCCTGTCCTGGGCATGCACCTGCAATCGAGCTGAAAAGCGCTCAGGTCGTCCCGC
The DNA here is from genome assembly GCF_025370935.1 of Choristoneura fumiferana. NCBI lineage: Eukaryota > Metazoa > Arthropoda > Insecta > Lepidoptera > Tortricidae > Choristoneura > Choristoneura fumiferana. The sequence continues at coordinate 1,310,505 of NC_133476.1, read as the reverse complement.
CATCTCCTCTTGGGTCTGCCCCTGCTCCTATGCCCATCCCTCGGATCCCATTCGGTTACGATCCGTGCCCATCGTCCGGGTGCATGCGGCAGACATGTCGGCCCAGTCCCACTTCAGCTTATAATTATAATATATTCAGTAATTTATAGTACATTGTGTCTTAAGGGTGGTAAATAAGGAATTACCAACGAGAGTCTATTACAAGCCCGAAGTCGAAGACTGAGGGCTTTAATGAGTCGATGTTCGTAATTCTAGTACCGCCCGTGCGACATACAATGTTTTTCGTCATTATTTGCGACTAAAATTGTATATTTGCAAAAAAAAAAACTAATTTTTTTTCCAAAAATTGGCCGCTGACTGCCCTCTTGGCATTACCAGATCCCCCCCCCCTCGCAGCATGCATGTGCCCAACCAGCACGCCAGCACGAGCAGCATAAACTCATTTTTGGGCTTCATGACAAGAAAATTAGTACAGGCAATGACTCATTTACCGACCACGGGTTTCATGACAAGCACATTAAGGTCCAGGGTTTTATTTGGGGGGTTACAACCAAGGTAGCCTGCATGTTACGACACTGTTTACGAGCAAGTGTGATGAAAAATAATATAAATAATAATAAAAATATAGCTCTATCGTTATTATCGGTGTAAATATCATGTTATTTTGTTACTAATAATGTCATGATTCGTCGTGGCGGCAAACTATGACGAGAACTGACGTTGTCATGGCGGTTTGTTCAAGGTTTGTGCTAGTGTTGCCTCCTGCGCAGAGCTTTGCGTAATATGCCCTATTCTAACAAGTTGAAGTGACTGTTCTGGTATTTATTACAGCAACTACAGCGCGGAGGCGGCCCGGAGCTGGCTGGAAGCCCAGCTCGCGTCGTGCTACCATTTGCGGCTGGCGCGGGACTATCGGCACTGGCTGACTGCACTGTTCACGCACCTCACTAACCACGGTAACTATCATAAATAGAGAGCGGATTACAAGTTTAATATGGATATGACTAGTGCGATTGGCTAGATAGAATAGTAGATTGATAACCAAGGGTGGAAAGTGACCCATTTCACCCGAGAGTTGTGAGAGCGCCAATAGTTCGAGGGGAAATGGGTTACTTCACCCGAGTTAGACATTCTACTTTTCATTTCGACTGTAAGGAAAGTAAAATACTACAATAAAAAATAGAATAATAATAAATTGAATTTACTTATATCCAGCCACGGCCGACTATAAAATAAATCGAGTTCGTCACGACCAAGGAGCTTATATACAAAAATATCTCGGGTGGAATAGGTCACTTTCCACCCTTGGTTATCAATCTACTATTATTTTATTCGATATCATGTAGTTTATCGGTCTTACAGTTGTTACTTTCTTACTTACCGCAATTCAATCTTATGTATATGTAATTAAATTCAATAAATGTTATTCATGCAACAAACTATATGTTAAGAAAAATAAATAAATCATAAATCCTCTGTGTTGATATATGACCTTTGTACAGTTAAAATGAAAAATAAATACTTACATACTTGTACTAGTCTTATCCATATTAAAATTGTAATCGCTACTTCAAATCCGCTCTCTAATCATAAATGTATTTGGGATCACTATTTATCGTCATATGAACCGTAGCCCATCGGTTTTTAAAGCAAATAAAAGTCTATAACGAATAATTATTGGAATAGACACATTAACTTATATATTAAGAAGTGTTCTATCAGACAACATTATTAATTTTCATTTATTTTTTATGTAATAATCGAGAAAAACTAACAAAAATGCAACTTTGCCAGCTCAGCAGGAATAAACTCTCTTAACGTCAAAGCCTATTTTCACTCACAAGTCAATATGACAATCAGCCATATTGTTTTATTTCTGAAGTAGGAACTGTCATTAAAATTGGTGAAGTACTTTCTTGGTTGACTATACTCAAAATATATGTTCAAAATTACTTGGATGTTTCGGTCACATCGTAACAATACTAAGTACTTTTATAAATAAATAAATAAATATCACGGGACAATTCACACCAATTGACCTAGTCCCAAAGTAAGCTTAGCAAAGCTTGTGTTATGGGTACTCAGCAACGGATATATATAATTATATAGATAGATACATACTTAAATACATAGTAAACACCCAAGACCCGAGAACAAACATTCGTATTTTTCCTACAAATATCTGCCCCGACACGGGAATCGAACCCGGGACCTCAAGCTTCGTAGTCAGGTTCTCTAACCACTAGGCCATCTGGTCGTCTAAGTACTTATATTATAAATGCGAAAGTTTGTGAGTGAGTGAATGAGTGAGTATGTTTCGTTACTCCTTCACGCTGAAACAGCTGGACGGATTTGGATGAAATAAATACATAGGCTACTTTTTATTCCGATGTTCCCACGGGATAGGGATAAAATCTCGCAATAACAACCGCTGGGCTTATAGGCATGAAATTTGACATGATTGTTTTTAATGTAACGTCAGTGAAAACCACGATTTAATTTTCGGTAATTCCCACGGGAATTTTTTTAAATCCCTAAATTTCAATTCATCTGAACTAATGATTTACCGTAAACTGCTTCAACTTTGCCCTCTGGCCCCAACATTGCCTGATTTGATTTAGAGTCGATATCTTAGCACTTATAGGTTTTAAACTTTTATCTACAGGGGAATTATTATTACGAGGGGATGAAAGTTTAAAAACCTAAAGGGTGCTAAGTTATCGACTGTAAATCGAATCAGGCAATGTTGGGGGCCAGAGGGCAAAGTTGAAGCAGTTTACGGTACGTGGGTGAGCCTGCGGGTAAACACTAGTTGCATTATAATCTCGATTGCAGGTAACGAGGATCAGTTGAGAGCGATACTGGACGACATGCTCGGCCCTAGTCACTGCACGTCCACTCCTAAAAAATGGCAGTCGACAGTCTTGGTGAGTAAATATAAAACTAACTAACATAAAAAAAATATCTTCAAAGAACTATCCAAACGTCTCTCGGATACCACAGGGGCCCGTTGAGCTGGCAGCTTCCTCGCACAACGTATCAGCATTGCTATAGCGAGGAAATGCTGCCAGCATCTTTGGGTCCATGCCGCGGGGGGATACTTTTTCAAATTACTTTTAGTTCTAGTTTAGTTATTAGTTTGTTTTACTTTTATTAATATTTTTAAGTTAGTCTACTAACATAAATAATATGAATCCGGTGTGCGAGGATAGGTAAATGAAGCATTCCTATTGGTTCATGAATAAACATCGGTGTCGACGTTCAAATTTCGTGGCAATGTATGGTCGGCAGAAAAAAAATACAAACAAATACACTTCGTTCGTCCGTTCTTTCTACCGTGTTTTTTCTGTGTATCGAATATGTGTAAATAAATGTATCTCTCTCTCTCTCTCTCTCGCACCACATCCTCGCACATCTCTGGTTGAAACCCACACCATCCACCCGTCTCTAACGTCCCTATTCGGACATTGTAGTGTCCCGCTCGAGTCTCAAAGGGCTAACAATTTCAGCTCATTTAGGGCCTGTTTCACCACCTGTCGACTAACTTTAAGAGTCAGATAAAAGTAATGCCGTCTTTGTTTATTCGGACAAAACAAAAAGAGACGGCATCACTAATATCCGTCACTTAAAGTTAGTGAACAAGTGGTGAAACAGGCCATTAGACTCCAAGTGCCTTCAAGCACCAGCATATGTTCCTGCGCTCCGACTTCTGGCGGAGGGTGTGGTGTTCCGCCGTTTTAGGGTTTTTTTTTTATTCGACTGGATGTCAAACGAGCAAGTGGGTCTCCTGATGGTAAGAGATCACCACCGCCCACAAACATCTGCAACGCCAGGGGTATTGCAGACGCGTTGCCAACCTAGAGGCCTAAGATGGGATACCTCGCGTGCCAGTAATTTCACCGGCTGTCTTACTCTCCACGCCGAAACACAACAGTGCAAGCACTGCTGCTTCACGGCAGGGTTAGCGAGCGAGATGGTGGTAGCAATCCGGGCGGACCTTGCACAAGGTCCTACCACCTGCAAAAGACGACATCTAAAAATCCCTAATTAGTTTTTTTGTATGTTTTTCTTCAGTTTTTGTGTATTTTCGTATGGTCATTAGTCTTCTAGCTGTATTTTTTTATTGATCCTATCGCAGGGTATCAAGAAACATGACATTCTGGAGTCGATGCTGTCAGTTCTGGTGCGTCAGCTGCGTTGGCAGCGACTCTACAGCGAGTACAGCGACCAGCTCACAGCTTTAAAGGCACCTCTGCTTAACGGACACTGACCTACAGAAACAATTAATTATGTATTTGCATCGGGAAACTTCGAGTCTCAACCGTAATACGTCGGCACCCGAATTTTCAATCAGTTGTTGTATTAAATTAAGAGCCGTGGTGGCCTAGTGGTTTGACCTATTGCCTCTCAAGCAGAGGGTCGTGGGTTCAAACCCCGGCTCGCGCCTCTGAGTTTTTCGAAATTCATGTGCGGAATTACATTTGAAGTTTACCACGAGCTTTGCGGTGAAGGAGACATCGTGAGGAAACCTGCACAAACCTGAGAAGCAATTCAATGGTGCGTGTGAAGTTCCCCAATCCGCACTGGGCCCGCGTGGGAACTATGGCCCAAGCCCTCTTGTTCTGAGAGGAGGCCTGTGCCCAGCAGTGGGACATATATAGGCTGAGGTGATGATGTTGTATTAAATCAGTGACGTTTTCATATCCATTAATATGGAACTTCATTGTTTAGTCAAATGCCAACCGGCTGTAAAATTGGAACTGAAGCTAATTGATAAGGGTTCCGTACCATTATCTATACAACATTCTTCTTCTTCTTCAACCTTGATCTACCCAATGCTGAGTAAAGGTCTCTTCCATTTTAGAGCATTCTGTGCGGTCGTGAGTTTTCCGCATCCAGTCCTTCCCAGCCACTCGCACCAAACAACATTAGGCATCAGCAAAAAAAAACACGTTTGTTGTATGGGAGCCCCTCTTAAATATTTATTTTCTTCTATTCTTTAGTATTTGTTGTTATAGCTGCAACATACATCTGTGAAAATTTTAAGTGTCTAGCTAGCGGTTCACGAGATACAGCCTGGTGCCAGACAGACGGACAGTGAAGTCTTAGTAATAGGGTCCCGTGTTTACCCTATGGGTACGGAACCCTAAAAAGGCAATACGAACGTTTCCGATGAAATACGATGGAATACCATTATCACTACATATGTAATCAGCTGTGTATTTATACAAGTTATTGCGGAATTCGGCAGACGGCTGGGTTAGTTTGTACAGTCCTTTAAAAATTTACATCGGTATTTTCATTCAAATAACCGCCTGGAGATTTATCTTGTGCTAAACAAGAATGTTCTAACAGGAGTAAATAATTAACCCTTAATAAGGCGATTTAGCGACCACTTGCATTGAGTTGGAAACTGAACCTTATTGCTTTCATAATACGTCACAATTTCCATTGTAATCATTGAAAATACGACTAGCTTTAAAAATATTCTTTGTCAGGTATGTATTCGATAGCTGCTTCTGATTCTGTGGTAGTATGCTCCAAATAAATAGGGCCTTATAAAGGGTTAAAAAATAATATATCGAACTCGTCAAACTGATCGATTACGGTTTAGCGACTTTTAAAAATAATGGAATGTTTCAAAGTCAAAGTCAAAGTCAAAATATCTTTATTCAATTTAGGCTATAACAAGCACTTATGAATGTCAAAAAAAATCTACCACCGTTTCTTAGATTTTTCCCTTTCTCGTACAAATTAAATAGTATTAACGTCGCCTGTAACGTAATAGTTAACGCTATAAACGTCAAAGTTTTGCTTTACATTGCTTCTTCGAATCAACTTTGAAGTCCAACGAAAATACAAACTGGAACATGGATGCACCCAGAAAAAGAGACCAGCAATGGGAATCGAACCCAGGTCCTCAGCATTCCGTGCTGCGTGCCCCTACACCACCACTGGACAGGAGTCTAAACACAAATTTCTCCCATGCAACACACATTTCAGTCTGCTTTTTTCTTAGTCACTTAAGCAGCGACACTGGCGACATCTATGTTTTAGCTCTCATCGCGAGACATCAACATTCCTTCGGAACTAACCGCTCACCCGGACAGAGATGTCGCTATTAAGCAATCAAATTAAGATTGGTTTTTGGAGTCTTTTTGTATTTTTTCCTTGGATTCACGGGATGACCGTAAAAGTAACAAATTTGGAGTTGAAATAAAAAATACAAAAATACTCATAAAACTAATCTTAAACTTTGTAGTGTTATTGAAATAAAAAATATTTAATTTTAAAAGTCGCTGACGTAATTTCGTTCGGTTTGACGGCCCCACCTAGTATAGTCATTCCTATGACGAGGTACACTTTGAATATCGATCAATTATCGATTTTTTTATTCCAACCATCTGTTAAAATGTTCCTATGAAATTTGTATTATATAAATATTTCTTGTTTATTGTGTAAAATGCGTGAAACGCGGATGTAATGAAATTAGTAGCAGTCGTATGTATGAAGCCGAGTTTGCGACATGTTTCGGACCAGTCCGTGGTTCATTATGATGTCTTGTAGGTCACTAGGTTATACTCGATTGTTCAATTTTTAAGATGCAAACATCCTATCTAACATTTAGGAATAAGATGAATCCCTAAGCACTGATTTGTCCAAAATTTGATCTCTATTTTGTAAACGGCAAAGATTTTTGTGCTTCTAAGGAAGGTTATGTGATTAAATATAAGTTCAAATGTATTTTTGGTCTGAGTAGCAAAAATTGGTTAAGATATAATTCTTTCGTAATTTTCACGGGGTAATTGACATCATTAAGCAATAATTCCTAAACGCGACTCTGATACTCATCATCAATTGAATATACAGTTAGATTTTAAGTAGTTTTGTCACTTGAACAGTCCACAAAAAGGTAGAATTAATAATATTCCTAACGTAAGTACATTGTCATTCAAACTAAATATCCGACCAAGTTTCAAATCGATGCCATTAACTGCAGAGTTCCGTCCTGCGGGGACGATCCTGGCCGGACCACCAGAATTTCACTTCCAGATTATTGTATTGTCACCGGACTTAAGTATCTATGCCCTTCAGCTCAATCGGATAGCGGGAAGTGGTCAAAAATTGGTTTGCAAATTTTTAAACCACGAATATACATACATGCAATAAAAACGTTGCGAGGTTTGGAACAGTTTGTAATACCTAATTGAATCATCTATCAAGTGACGTCACAGTTCAGTATTACCATGCAAACTCTATGGATGGTCGCGTTTCAATAGCTCTGAAAAATATTTAAATCCATTGATGATGTCAAATAGCCTATTAACTACACTAAGAATAAAAAAAGATTAAGGGGCTGTTTCACCATCCATTGATTAGTGTTAACTGGCGGTTAAATGTGATGCCGTCTTCGTCTATTCGAACAAAACAAATAGAGACGGCATCACACCTACCCGCCAGTTAACACTAATCAATGGATGGTGAAACAGCCCCTAAAAAGGATAATTTGCGTAATTTTCGTATAACTGTCACTCTCAGGTACCCGCTTTACGTTGATCCTGCTTTTCAATTAATTATCTTACTTGTGTAAGAGTCATTTTACTAGATTGAGTGTTCCAAATGTACTTATGGCTTCACATAGCACTTATAACAGGAGGTGGCGCGTCCCTCTGTCAAAAAACGACAGGCAGTGAAGTTTGTCTCGCGAATGAAATATTGAGTTAACCATGGAAAACTATTGGTTTTTTTGGAGTTTACAGGAACGTAACTTTTTACATGAGCATAGACCTGTGTTGTATCATATGATATAATAGTATAATGTCATATTTTTTTAAGCATAGACTAAACCTTAAACAATAGAGAACGATGCTTTAAGGTGACAAAAAATGTAGCGCAAAGTTAAACTAAGAGCAGCTCCTGTAATGAGTGCTCTGTGGGCTGTTTATTATTAAATCCCAGATTGAAATTTAATTCGTCACTAAATTTAAGACTTATCGTGTTCATATCAATCTTATGAAGTATGTTCTTGAGACGTAAATGCCTTGAGTGAGTGCTTGTAGATATAGTGAATGAAATTATATAGATATTATTGTTAATCGATGCTATAATCGTATTTAACATCTTTCTATCCCGGTACAGTCAGCAGTAGAAGTAGATGAGGTGTTTTGCTGCTGAAAATGATCTAAACTCTCTCTTATTACCTTAGCAGTAGTCACAAAACAGATAGGTACAGAAGTCAATCTCATGTATGTACTTCACTTTTCATACCTACGCTCGGCGGTCGCTTTAGGGTTGTCAACTATGGCTTACGCACAAAAAACTATTGTGGTAGTGGCACTCTTATCTAGTTGTTGAGTTGTGTTGTTGAGTTTAAGATTAAAAATCCATAGCTTTGTTAGTAGATACAGTCACTCTTATAGACTAAGGGTAGTAGTACAGTACCAGTCCTATATAAACGACGTAAGTCTGTCAACGACCGGTGCATGTAGCTCAGCCAATATTGGGCTGTCCCAACGGTGAGCGACCGTGCTCAGGATGCGGTTGGGGCTTACGCATAATAGCGTGGAACCCGTCGATACGCACGCACGCAAACATACCGGACGCACTGCAACGTCGCCCCAGCCCCATCAGCACCCTAACCGCATTATTATATTGCACTCTCAGTGCGCTGTACGCCCGCTTTGTGTAGCTGACCCACAGGCTGCATGTGTAAAAGGATTGACAGAAGGCTTTAAATAATGTTGTCTTTACTGAATGAAACGGGAAGAATGGAAATATAAATTAATAATAACTAAAAAAATATTTTATTGTTAATATCATTGTTATTTTACAAATCTTGTCACAGACAATATCTTGCGACGATTTCTACATTGGCGAAATGCACGATTATTATATTTTAAAGTGTAATAAATTCGCATTCTCCATTATTGCACAAAAGAGTTCACAGACGCGTGCCTCAAGCGGATGGCACTCGCGCTCGCACTGGTCCCAACCGGTCCGAGATATCGTGTCCGTGAGCAGTGTCTATGTGTGCGTTGCTCGAGCGCACTTTGTATGTAGATTGAACTCTGTACCTATCCGTTTTGTGATAGTTGTGTGTAGATCATTTTGAGCACCGTAACCGCTCATCTACTTCCGCTGCTGACTATACCATAATAACTCATAACCCCGTGCTCATAAGTCATAGTAGCGGAGTAGTTTGACCTATGGCCTCTCAAGCAGTGGATCATAGGTTCAAACCCGGCTATGCTGTGCACTTCTGTAATTTACTATGAGCTTTAGGTATGTGCGAAGTTCCCAATCCGTACTGGGCCCGCGTGGGAATTACAGTCCAAGCCCTCTCGTTCTAAGAGGATGCCTGTGCCCTATAGTGGTTGTATACACAATAAGCCGCACTGACGAGGAACGTGTTAATTACCAATAATCATACTGTATGATATTTTAATTAAAATTGTTGGACCATCAAGAGCACCAACTCCACTGCCAACTTAGATTTCGTTGGGCAAAAGCACTGCTGATAAAACAAAAATGTAATTTAAAGAAACAAGCCAAGTGCGAGTCGGACTCGCGCACTGAGGGTTCTGTACAAATTTGTCCAGTGTTAGCAGAGACCCTCCTAAGCAAGATGTATGGTATGGGATCATTTTTGAAGTGTCATAGACAGACGTAAAAAAATAAGATAACTTTTCTTATTGGTTGTGCTGTAAGCTACCTTCATACCAAATTTCAAATTTCTAGGACAAGCGGAAGTACCCTATAACATCTTTTTTAATAATTGGGTACCTTAAGTTTTCTGGGATGGTCCATTATTATATTTTTTATTTGATTTAAAAAAAGAGAGGTCAATCCGACCTGAAACGTGGTGACACGAAACGTGGTTTGCCGAAATAAACCTTCATATTATTTTTACAAAACAAACTGAAAGTGAAAAAAAATCTATCTACAGGAGTGAGCTACATTAGGTCGGAGTATAGCAAAAGGGGTCCGATTTTTGGACAAAAAATGTACCAACCCTACATTATAAGTCTACTATCAATAAAAAATATAATACGGACCAGAAAACTTAAGGTACAGTCAAGGGCAAAGATATCGGCACGGCCAAAGTTGCAAAAAAATGTATACACGGCCTTAATATAAAGCATATATATTTTTGTAACTTTGGCCGTGTCGATATCTTTGCCCTTGACTGGACCTAATTTTATCTTTTGATAGTGTTGCCTTGGAAGTTTGATTTTTTTACTGCTTCAAGATAGCAGACCTGAGTATTTGATATTAATTTCAGCTTGATACCTCCACGAGTTCCTTAAAAAAGACAATTGAGAGACGGACGACAAATGGTCACATAAGGGTTCCGTTTTTTTCCTTTTTTAGTGCGACACCCTAAATACAGTAGGTAGCATTTTCTTTATTTTTAGGGTTCCGTACCTCGAAAGGAAAAAAACGGAACACGCATGGGATCACTTTGTTTTCCGTCTGTCTGTCTGTTAAGACTATTTTTCTCAGGAACGCGTGGAGGTATTAATCTGAAATCGATATCGAATACTCATATCTGCGTGCCTTGAAAAAATCAAACTTCTAAGTCAACGCAATCAAAAGTTACAGTCATTAAACAACGTGATTCCATACAAATCGCCGTGTACTGAAAACCTATGGGTTACTTCCAGTTGTCCTAGAAACTTGAAATTTGGTGTGACGGTAGCCATTATAACACAACGAACTAGAAAAGTCTGAAAATTTTGATTTTTTATGTCTACCTCTAAATATCAATGACCGATATAATCTGACCCCACACTGCTTACGTTTTGGTTAGGAGCAGAGCTCTGCTTACACTGGATGTATTAAATCACTCGGAAAAAGCTGGAAATATCTTCGACACGATTCCCGTTTACATACCTATAAATGTGTACGGAACCCTCGGTGCGCGAGTCCGACTCGCACTCGCCCGGTTTTTTTATGTTCGTATCTGGTGTAAGTTTGAACTCTAATGTAAAAAACTTATCTCAAGAACAATAATTGTACAGTGAACTTTATTGTTCATATTATTTGTTATAATAGGTACTATAAGGTATTTTACTCCAGCTTTAGTTTTATATGCCAATGGATAATGTATTATTCAAAGTCGTGATGAAATGTAAAATAACTGTTAGTATGAAGTATCAATACAGGAGATTTTATAAAGCTGACTTTTATTAATGCCCTTTTTTCGATGCACTCGCATCATTGCTACTCTGCAACCATACGTGCATGACTACGTCGTTACGACACACAATACAGCGTGTATCTAATCTATCTATCTAATACCTTTAAACGAGCAATTCTTGTAATATATATAATGAGAATCTGACCCAAGACTCAAGTCAAGAGTCAAGTCTGTGAATCAAGACTGACCTATTTTAACCAGGTGAAGGAAAGGGCGGGTGTCTTGTCGTATCAGGAAGTCGAACAGCTGGCCGAAGACCGTGCGGAGTGGCGATTACTCCACCGACAAGAGCGTTGCTCTTAAATTTAAGAAGAAGGAAGAGAGAATCTCGGAAACGGCTCCAACGATTTCGATGAAATTTGGTATGTGGGGGTTTCGGAGATGACAAATCGATCTAGCTTGGTGTTATCTCTGGAAAAACGCTTTTATAATTTATTTTCCATTATCATCACAAACCTTAAATGGTTTTAGTAAATATCTATATAACATATTGTATTAAAAATACGACTTTATTCGTATAAAAAAAATAAGCAAAAGTAGACCTTTTTAGATACTTAAGATTTGTGTGAAAGGATAAATAGACAAATACAAACAACAATAATTTATATCACAATAATTTATTTTTACAAATTAGTTATGGATCACAACAGCTCTCACGCGGCGTGGTCGGCGACACGCCGGACGCAGCGCTCGAGCCCATTTACAGTCGCAATTCAACAACAACCCGGAGCGGGGTAAAATTTCAATATCGTACAAACACGAACAACTATAAGGAATTTGCGACTACAATTTTGGTCCCACGAGGATCAACGCGGCAGTATAGTGTTAAACTACCTACATTATCTGTTAACATCATCTAAACACTTAACACTACTATATATGTCACGCGGCGTGATCGACACTAACAATTATTATTATTAAGTAAGTGAACGCTGAGGACACCGCGGGAGCTCAGAAATTACGCGAACTAAAATTCAAATCCAAAAACACGCTATTGTGATAAGATAACCCAAAAAAAAAAAAAAATACAGTTGAATCCATTCATTACTTTAGAATAGCTTTAAAGGTCACAGCTCATTAGAGCCACCCGGCACCCGTCCAGCACCGCCTCGACTTTCGGCTTCCACTCGTCGACAGGTGGTCTACGGGTGGACGCCGCGTTGACGAGTGGACCTCGCGTGGTCCACGAATTTCCTAGTAGTCACGTGGCCTCGCGAGTGAGGCGATCCGGTGACGCTACGGAGTTGATGTAGTGAGCGCATGCCCATACAAATCCATACGAAGAATACTAACCGCTCGAGGCGAGGCGGTGCTTGTCGGGTGCCGGGTTGCTGTATTAAGCTGTGACTTAAATCCAGGATATTTTGAGTGGTTTCAAAGTCGCGTAATTTTTAAAACGCTCCCATTTTTAATAAATAAACACCACGTACCGTCTATTTACAGGGTGGACGCGCTCAGCGGTAAACAACACATTTACAAGCCCTCTGTTACAGGATGTCGTAAAATTATGCATTTTGTACCATCGATGTAGGAGCGCGATCTTCAGACGAACTTAACTCTCTGCCGACTACTCGCCACTAAATATTTTGAACATTTGCTTAGCAAATGGAACAGAAGCGTACCACAACCATTACAATTTAACGAGATGTCAACCGTGTCAGTTTTAACATACGGTCTTTGACCTTATTTAGAAATTGGGTTTGTTAAACTCACTTGGCACGGCGCTTTTGTTAGAAATACAGTAAGTACAGTATTACTAGGCATTCGTTTGGCTCTTAAATGCTTTGCTATCTCAACTGTTATTGCGCTCTAAGAACACCTTAGACAATGTTAATAAATGCCTTAAAGTAAAGCTTTTTTAGATGTCTCTTTTGCTTAAATTTTGCTGGGGGCAACTCAGTTTAAAACTCAAAGGACTCGAGCCACCATAACTTACTTCTCGTGCCATTTGAAGTATATATTTGTACTTATAAGACCCTATTACAATTTGATATCGCAAAAAACGACTTTTAAGTAAGAAACGGCGCAACGAGTTCGCGAAATCGGGCCCCTACCACATTAAAAATATACAACTCTCGTTAATCTACCTTAACTACATATTTACATCACTGCACGCTTCGGCGTTGTACTGAAAGGCCCGTCCAACGGTACACTATCAAGTCAACGGTACATCCTTAGCGACGAAGTCAGAACAAGCTTATACGATGCTAGAACACCCGCCGAGGTACACCGTGCCATCCCTTTCTTATACACCGTTCCAGAAAGGGATACAAAGTGCCTCTGCAAGCGTGCTCGCTTAACATTTCTTGAAAACGTCGCCAGATGTCATTTGAAGTCGACACTAAAATGACATCTGTCATTCAAAGGACACACTCATCACTGAAGCGTCAGATTTTTGACAACCACTCAAGCATCTGTGTCCCTCACAATGTGACAGCTGTCAGATGAATCTGACACGTCAAAAACGACATCTAGTGACTTTTTCTCCCACGAATCTGCTTGTTAAGTTAACATGCAACATAACTGTCGTCTCCACGACACGTAACAATAATACCTAAGTACGCGCAACACTTGCATTCACTAATACAGATTGCTGTTCTAACTAAAAGACACTTCGCGGCCTCTGCAACTCGGCAACTGTTGCCGTTGTACAAACATATGTCTTAAATGAATTCGGAATATTCAGTTTAGGTTAGTTTGACTAAACCATCCTGTAAGTGTAAACGAATTTAGGATTTTAAAATAGTAGCAGACTACATTTGTAATTAAAAATTCCAATCACATTTTGAATGATAAAACTAAAATTTTGGGGATTAATTTAAAAACACCTTATATTTCCAAGGCAACAATCGAGCAACGGCAATTAGTTGCTTACAGCTGGCAACAGTTAAAAATAGTGAAGGTTATTATAAATAAACATGGCAATCGAATAAAATGTAATTTGATAAAATAAGTGGCTGTTCGATTTGAATATTCTAAAATGTCTGTCTAAGAAGGCATGTTGATTGCGTTGTCAAACAACGATAGAGGAGCGTTCAATCTGTTCTGTGAAACGGTCAGGGCGTCGCATCTTTACATTCAAGTGACATCCAGTTCCAAGTGGTACGAAAACCTTCACAAAGTTCAAAGGGCTCGTCTCCGTATACAAGCAATGCAATCGCCATACATTTCTTAAAAGCTTACAGTTTTGAAGTATATGAAGTACATGTATATTGCTCCACTTTTAGTAAGCTGTGGAAAGAAGTGAAGAAAGAAGACGTGAAAATGATTTAAACTTTCGACGGAATAGTATTAAAACAGCAGATTTGAGTTTGCGGCGTTATACAAAACGCCACCAACGCAGCGTACAACGATGTCCTAGATACTTGCATCAACTTTACGCGCGAGAAAACTAAGGCAAGCATTGGACTCTACGCACAGTGCCGTTTCGTATAGTATGATTTAGGAAAAGAGATTAATAACCTTCACTACTATAACAACCTGTTTCACCACTATTAGTTAAACCCCTGTCATCTTATGTAGCACACGTTTATCACGCTCTTAGATTACTATATCAACTCAATATATAACTCATTTTGATTAAACTTCATTCAATTTCAGGAAGGTCTAAATTCACGTAGAGTATTATTTTGAGTTGATATACTCTTGATCTAAGAGTGCCTTAAGACGATGATTCTCAGTGGCGTAGCTTCCGGAGGGCTAGACGGGGTAGTGCCCCGGGGCCCCCAAGCTCAGGGGTCCTTCGGACTCTGACTTACAAACTATAAATGACAAATCTGGAGTACGTCGAATTGGGAACACGACGAATATGGAACAAACGATATAAAATAGTTTATAGTTGGGGCCCTAGTTTATTTTTTGCCCCAGGGCCTTTGGTTACCTAGCTAAGCCACTGACGATTCTGTTTATGAGCACGTAAAACAACAGACACTTAATGGATTACCCGCTGTAGTTCCTTTGGTTATTACCAAACTACTGCGAATAATCAAGCTTAACTGGTGAAACAAGCTTCCTTCCAGCGACAATACAGCAGAACGTTTAAACTAGAGCGCCGTCAGCGGACAGCGCCATCTATCGTTAGCTGCGCCAAGCGCGCAGGCAGCATAGGCGCTAGCAGATGAGCGCGCGGTCCGTGGGGGGGCGCGCGGGCCGCAGACGCAGGCAGGGCGCGGGCGAGCCGGCGCAGGCGCACGCGCACGCGCACGGCGGCGCGCACTCCGCCGGCAGCTTGCCCGGCTTCTCGTAGTCCGGCTGGAACTTCTTGCACAGCGCCAGCACGGACGGCGGGTGCGGCACCGACTTGCGGGATACCTTCCAAAGAGAAGACAGTTTCGATTGAACTCAATTAACTTCATTAAACTTCAGTAAGCTAGTTGAGAAAGCAAGACAAAAACGAACTCTTCCGACAAAATACGGTGGCATCAAGTGACCATGGTCGTGGCCGTCTCATAGTGCGCGAGGTGCCTAACGGAAACAGTCGACATCCCGCGGCAATTTTTTCCACGTCAACCCAAGGTAGAGGCGATTAGCGACCACTTGCATTGAGTTGGAAACTGAACCTTATTCATTTCCAAATGCGTCACAATTTCCATTGTAATTATTGAGAATACGACCAGCTTTAAAAATATTCTTTGACAGCTATGTATTAGATAGCTGCTTTTGATTCTGTGGTAGTACGCTCCAACAAATAGGGCCTTAGGTATTAAGGGTTAAGACGCGAGAAAAGCTTGTTTAAAAAAATCTTAATAATTGTTTGTTTCGTGTAATTACCAGTATCCTCACCTTGGGCGTGGAGGGCGCGTCCGGGCAGGGCGGGGACGCGTCGCGCGCATGCGCGTGCTTCAGCGGTTTGGAGTCCTCCTGCGTCGGCGCCGGCGACACTGGGCGATCTGCAGAACAAAACAATATTGTCATCAAAATACTTTGCCCTCATGCGCATCTTTAATGCCTCCGTTGCACGCATTATAAGGAACACCTCAATATTGGCACAGGTACAGTCACCAGCATTAATTTCTGCTACAGTTGAGCGTGCAAAAATATCTGACACGTACTTCCGGCCCTAGAAATAGTCGTATCAGATATTTATGCACGCTTGTTGTGTCAGATATTGGTGCTGGTGACTGTACAGACAGCTTCCATCCAACCGAAGTAACTGGAGATTTATGGGAGGGGCTATATCCAACAGTGGACGTCCTATGGCTGATATGATAAACGATAATGTAAGGACAGGGTCTTCGAGCTCAAAAACTGAGGGTAGACTAATTCCTAGTATGGCCAAACAACACATTAATGTTCCATCAACTATAGAATACTTTTCAGAAAAGAATTCATTCAGTCTCTCTGAAATCTTATCATCTCACACAAAATATTATTAACTACCTTCATCTCGGTCGTCCTCATGCATCCTATTTGTGCCCTCGTTGCTCCCATTGACCCCACTGTGCCCGTGCCTGTTGACCCCGTTCCAGTTTATAATCTTAGGCGTTTACATTTCACAACCCCATAAAAAATAATGATCGATGATCTATCTCAAAAAAAAAACACTTCTGTCATTACACCATGTAATGCAGAATGTTTTAAGCTACACAATAGCACTAATAACTCAAAAGTGTTTTTTTACATAGCGCCTTTTGGCTTAGGACGGCAGTAGGCTTGGTTGTGACCATCATAATGGTAAGCGAAGATGTAGACTAAGATGGAGCACGATTGCCTTAATAAGGCGGCCAGATTATAAAGATCAGGGAACAACTTCTCAGCTGTCCGAATAATAAAAACATCCTCCTCACCTCGGTCATCCTCATGCATCTCGTGCCCCAATTGGACAAATTGACCCCACTGTGTCCGTACCCATTGACCCCGTTTCAATATATAATTTTAAGCATTTAAATCTCATCATACCACCCAAAATAACCTAAACTTCTCACCTCTGTCCTCCTCATGCGTCCCATTTGTGCTCCCGTTGCTCCCATTGACCCCATTGTGTCCGTGCCCGTTGACCCCGTGGGGGCGGGAGTCGTCGCCGTCGTCGAGCCCCTCCTCGCTGGCGTCGCTCGCGTCGAAGCCGACCCCCACGATGGCGCGGGGGATGTCCGCGTCATCTTTTAACCAGGGGTGCTCCAGGCACTCTTCCACTGTTAAACGACCCCTGAGGACGAAAGACACGTTACATTTGAATGGTCTAGCCAGGTTTGTGCTCAGCGAAGTAAAAGTAGTAACATACGCTATATTATCTAACACGCCGACGTTCGCGATCGCATTGGCCATCTCTCTCTACCCTCGTCTTATACCGTGTGACAGAAAGAAGTAGTGAAAACGATTGTGATGCCAAGTTTTTGACAATAAGGTATTCGATTTCACTTTTTTTCTCATTAATGACAATCATCTTCTATACCTGACTGACTGACATCGCACAGCCTAAGCTACTAGAGCCAGTGTAACCTCCTGAGCCCTCGCGTACTTTATAAAGGACCAATTAACACTAAGAATAATGGCCGAATGTACTTTATAAAGTACAAATTGTTCATTGAATAATGAATTAAAAAAAATTTGAAATAATATCCTAACAAAGGATGTATTACCAACCGACAAACCACTCTGTTCACCTGGTTGGGTGGTTAGTAGCAGGTCAACTACGTCTAGGTCTTAACCCGGCAGTCCCGCAGTCAGCGGTATCGGCAATTTTTGAAAAAATATTAGTTTTTCTTTTACAAATATACAATTTTACTCGCAAATGTGATGAAAAACATTGTATGTCGCACGGGCGGCACTCGAATTATGAACATCGACTCATTAAAGCCCTCAGTTTTCGACTTCGGGCTTCTAATAGACTCTCGTTCGTAATTCCTTATTTACCGCCCTTAAGACACAATGTACTATTATTTAATGTAGAATTTTTGGGACTATAATGTAACGACGAGGTTTGAAACAAGAACTGTTTTAAATTTAGTCAATTTAAGGGTTAAGCTCTAAGTTTCTTTAAAAAAAGTCCTGGCTCAGCGGGGTTAACTATTTACTTCCAATTTTGGCAGACGCATAGAGAGAGATGCATTGCGAATTGGTCCCAGCGCGGTATTACCTATATCGATAAAATCGGAAAATATCACGAAATATCACAAGGGTTGAGGAGGGGTTATTATTAATTTTAACATTGAATATATGATTCCGACAAAATCGATCGAGGCGGAATCGTTGCCTGGCCAGATCCAAAATTGGTACTTCGTATCTTGCCGTCTCTCTGTTAGTACGGGAGTGAAAGGGACGGTACGATACGAACTTCGATTTTCGTAGTAGCCCCCCCAGAAGTAGGAAAGAAGTTTAACAGATAAGTGTGTCCCATGTCCGTTAGCCAAGACACTCACTTGGGGTCGACGACGAGCGTGTCGCGGATGAACTGCTGCGCGCGCGCCGACACGCCCCGGAACAGGTCGCCAGGGAAGCTCAGCTGGCACTGCGCTATGTTCAGGTACGTCTCCTAAGAACATACAATAATCTGTATTAACAAACAGTCATCGAGAACCAGTTCCGGTTTGAGCACTTCCAGCGCCCTGGGTGAGATTTCCTCGGCGCCCCAAACTTTAGGGAATTTTCTAGAAGGTACAGGCTTGAAGCGCCCCTTTATGCCCGGCGCTCTGGGCGGTCCCAAACGCCGCTACTACTTATACATCCATGTCAGTCCTTGTCTGATACGTCATTATACGCCTTGCTAAGGTAAGTAGAATCTGAGAGCTGATACACATTTTATAATACATGTTTCAGACGTATTTACTAAAAAAAGGCTTGATTGAAGAGACTGTTGTGGGGCTTGAATTTCTAAATACACTTGCGTGCATAGACCAATAATGTCTTAGAGCAGATGCCGTATTGTCTAACGCGCTGACGTTCGCAATCGCATTCAGCGTCTCTTTCTACACTCGTCTTATACGGTGTGACAGAAAGGAGTGGTGAAAACGATTGTGATTCCAATTGTGCTAGACAATCAGGCCACAGAGAGTGTAGTTATGTCTGTACCTAACGTGTTAACTGTGTTCTCGCAAGAAAAATATTTCACACACAACACACACTAACATCACGCCTGTATTCCCAAATGGGGTAGGCAGAGCACACGAAACGTTACCGCTTCGGAGCCACTTTTAGCAATTTTAGGTTAAAGTTTGATAAAAAAAGGTACCTACAATAGTAACAGGTTGCTAGCCTGTCGCCTACGGTATACTTTAACCTATATCCTCCCTCAGTCGCCTCTTACGACATCCACGGAAGAAATGGAGAGGTGCAATTGTAACCCACGGGAGAATATAAAAATATTTCATTTCTATATGTAAGACCTGCTTTTCTCGATTGGCAGGTGCATGCCCACTTACCCAAAATAGGGAAGAGTGGCGGAGGAAAGGGAAGGCCTTTGCCCAGCAGTGGGACATAACACGGGCTACAAAAAGGCGCTTACCTGTTTGGTGTCGCCAGCGAACGGTGAGTAACCGCTGACGAGGACGTAAGCCAGCACGCCGACCGACCACATGTCTGCTGCCAGCGACAACGGCTCGTACGACAGGATCTCCGGCGCTGCAGGAAGGAAAGGAAGATCAGACTACAGTTAATGTTAAAATGGTCTCGCCGGAAGACCAGCGCTGGCTCCAACCGAGGAGAATTTTATGCTGAGGCGGGACTTTCGGGCACAAACAAATATTTGTAATTTTTACTATTTTGTGTTCTTATTTTTTCTTCATATGAGAGAGAGAGAGAGAGAGAGAGAGAGAGACACACATAAAAATACATTAGATGGAAAGAATAAAAATAACATCGAATAGTATAAAGTGGGCCCCACTCAGCATAATGTTACGGCAAGCCGCAACGCTGTTCTCATACATATGTTCTACGCAACCCACGTTATACGTCACGTGTACGATATTGGAATTACGACCAACTATTAATTCAAGCCCTCTCAGTCTTCGACTTCGGGCTTCTAATAGGCTCTCGTTCGAAATACAGTATTTGACAAATTTTGAATTTACCATATCCTCTATAATTATTATG
Organism: Choristoneura fumiferana; assembly: GCF_025370935.1. Lineage (NCBI taxonomy): Eukaryota > Metazoa > Arthropoda > Insecta > Lepidoptera > Tortricidae > Choristoneura > Choristoneura fumiferana. The sequence goes on along the minus strand of NC_133476.1, from coordinate 1,290,278 downwards.
AAAATATAGATAAACAGACAATGTACTCATGACGAAGAAAAAAAAATCAGTTGAAAATTTAATTTCTATAAGTAGTGACTTTTTGAAATTCTATAAATCTGTCTCTTTCAAAAACTGCTACTACTACTACTCTCTGTCTATGTCTATGCAAAGTTAGCTTTAAAATTTGTTTAATTCATAAAATAAAAATAAATGGTCAAAAACCGTATTCCTTATTTACCGCACTTAAGAAAATGTAAAATGCCACCTTCATAGATAGCAAGGCCGTGACAAAACATCATTCGTAACAAAATCGCTTTCTGCCCCAGAATTTAGCAAAACTGCACTGCTAACTATAAATAATTTAATCTGTCGCCGGCTCAGACTTTTACGATGCGTCTGCGCAAGTATCGCGTGCCGCACAGTAAGTTATCTCCGTGCGGGAAATGCAATTAAGAAATATAATTGGAGCGAGATTTGTCATTCCAACGGGATAAGAAATTAGTTCAGTTTAACACCGTTAGCGGTTTCATAAAATCAATAGGCACCACGGGGCTCCTGACTGTCCTGAGTTTTATGGCTGGAATTTTAATAATCTTTTTATTATATAAAAATGAATCCCTATTTCCCTAGATCACGGCATCACGCGTGAACGGCTGGACCGATTTCGCTAATTCTTTTTTTGTTGTGTTTGCTATTGTCAGGAGAAGGTTCTTATAAAAGAAGATTTAGAAAATTAAAAAAAAACTAAACCGGGGGCGAAGCCGCGGGCACCAGCTAGTAATAAATAAATATCATGGGACACTCAAAAGCTTGTACTATGGATACTAGGCAACGGATAAACATACTTATATAGATAAATACATACTTATATATATATTAAACATCGAAAACCCGTGAACAAACATTCGTATTATTCATACAAATATCTGCCCCGGCCAGGGATCGAACCCGGGACCTTAGGCTTCGTAGTCAGGTTCTCTAACCACTTGGCCATCCAAATTTGCATAAGATTTCCAATTAAAACATTTAAGTTTTTTCTTGACGTTTGAATCAGAGAGCGAAGATCTAGGCGGATATAGAGGGAACACAAAGACGCGTACTCGAGCAACTGTATAGTATACACTAAGTGTAAACTCAAACAGTGCCCAAGTTGCAAACCCAAGGAAAGGGAGGGACAGCAGCTTCCAGATTCAGTAAATTCTGGTTAATATGGCCACATTTGCACTTCAGAACGCTGAGATTTCGCAGATTCTGAAATGGCTGACACATTAGGAGTTGCTGCTTACAAATATGATGAGGGTAAGTTAGTATTAATCACTAGCTTCGTGATTGATTTTAAGTGTACAACTCGACATGGCGCAGTCGGTAGGATCCAAACCTACACTCCCTCGAATTAGATTCTATCTTAGCGCTCTGGTGAAGCAATAACCATGGATAAGTATGCTCCACCGCTTTTATATATTTATCAGATGACTTACACGCAGAGATCGGAATTTTCACGGCATTTTTGATCTGTCATAGTGCCATCTCACTTATCGACTCTATCTAAATGATATCGATAATGATATTATCGTAAAATAATAATCTTAGTATCTTTTATAAAGACACTAATGGAACACTTATTAGCACTACAATAGACTTTAAAATTTGAAATTGAATTATTAAATTATAAATTGTTAACTATTCATAAATACAAAATATACTATTCTACTATTAAATTAAAATAACTAAAACTTTATTAAAAAGAGAGTGGGCCTCTTGGCATGGTGCCCATCACGCAGGCAGCAATCCGGCGTTGAACTGCGATTGAGATTCTTTGCGCGAGAAACTGCCGGCGCGAGGGTTGCCTGTTGCCTCCCTTAACCTATTGCTGAGCTCCCTGTGTAGCTCCAGCGCACCCTCACCCCAAGGACCTAGAGTCTCGACGTCGAAAACAAAGAAATGATTGTTTTCATATATATAATAATGCATATTTAATTAATCAAAATTACTCAAAAGTTAATTGGAAGGGATCGTTCTTTAAAGATAAAACCGTCTATTGTTGACCTCTACTTTTAAATCTTTTTGAACATGTTGTGTATCGATATATCGATATTGAATATCGGAAGTCGATAAGCGAGAAGTCACTTTGACAGATCGAAAATACCGCGAAAATTCCGATCTCTGCTTTCAGCTCGATCGCAGTTCAATTTCATTGAAAAAAATCAACAGTCCACTCACCAACATAGTCCCTCGTGCCTAATATCTCCCGGACATGCGCTCCAGGCTGTATGGCACGGCTGATCCCGAAGTCGCAGATGAGCAGCTCCTCGCCCTCTGCCGTCAACAGCAGGTTCTGTGGCTTGAGGTCCAGATGGGCGATGCGGCGCGCGTGGAGGTGCGCCAGCCCTTCCAGCACGTGGCGGAGGGCGCGCCGCGCCGCACCCTCCGAGAGACGCTCCTCCTCGTCCAGGAGGCGCTGTAACTCGCCTCCAGCGCAGAGCTCGAGAACTATGGCCACTTCTGAACGGGTTTCGTATACCTGGAATTATTTGTGATGGATTAATAACGGTTTCTTGACATGCGAAATATCGCTAGATGACATTAATATCTAGAGAGAGAGAGAGAGAGAGAGGGAGAGGGGCTCATTTAGTTATTTAATCAATCCCAAACGCGATGCCAAAATTACGATACTAGCGCCAACTAGTCACAGACACCCTCATTGAGTTGATGTGTTAAGATTATTATTTACATGTACAGTCAACGTCATAAATAAGTGATCATTTCTGTACCTTGTCGCTTTCATTCGTTACACAATTTGGTATGGCTTTTCAAACATGACGTTAAAGTGACAAAAGTGAACACTTATTTATGACGTTGACTGTACTTATATCATACTCTAGCAGGGTGTCGTATATAGTATACACTAGAGTACAGGATGCGGTGAATACACAAGGGAACACTTTGTCCCGCAATATGACGCGCAACACTCAATCTATGTGATGTTGCAACGTTGTACGGAGTCCCGGAACATCACATGTTTTTTTTTTGTTGAGTCGCCTTATGGGGCAAAGATACTAGGTCCCTGCTTTTGTTTACTTGATTTTAGTTTATTAATTTTATATGAGATGCTTAATAGATGGCGGCGTGCAGTCGGTATAAATCCACTATGGACGGTTGGAAAGGTAGGACCCAGGCAGTGCTGGAACCTCACCGGCTAGAAAGCCCGGCCGCACGTCTTCAACTCCCGGAGTTTCCGGGAGAAGGGGCGAGCGTTGTTTCTGGAACATGTTCTGCAACGTTTTACTTGCTCCGGCTCTGAGATGCTGCTCGCGGCATATGTTTCGCAATTGTTGAAGGCATGTCCCACAGCATGTCGCTCCTTTTGTCCCCAAGTGTCTACAGGGCTATCTATTTAAAAACTTGATGTCCTATTGGACTCCCTCATAGGGTGAGGCTGTATTTCACGCCAGAGCAGCTTTCGACCCTTTTCAAAGCATAGATTAGATCTTGTATGGAATACTGCCGCCACCTTTGTGACGGATCCGGCAAATATCAGCTAACCGCTTTGGAT
>NC_133476.1:1272961-1286643 GCF_025370935.1 Choristoneura fumiferana | reverse complement strand
ACTACGTCTGGTCTTAACCCGGCAGTCCCGCAGTCAGCGGTATCGGCAATTTTTGAAAAAATATTAGTTTTTCTTTTACAAATATACAATTTTACTCGCAAATGTGATGAAAAACATTGTATGTCGCACGGGCGGCACTAGAATTACGAACATCGACTCATTAAAGCCCTCAGTTTTCGACTTCGGGCTTCTAATAGACTCTCGTTCGTAATTCCTTATTTACCGCCCTTAAGACACAATGTACTATTATTGAATGTATATTTTTGGACTATAATGTAACGACGAGGTTTGAATCAAGGACTGTTTAAATTTAGTCAGTTTAAGGGTTAAGCACTAAGTTTCTTTAAATAAAGTCAGGACTCAGCGGGGTTAACTATTTACTTCCAATTTTGGCAGACTCATAGATAGAGATGCATTGCGAATTGGTCCCTGCGCGGTATTACCTATATCGATAAAATGGGAAAAAAACACGAAATATCCCAAGGGATTAACATTGAATATGTGATTCCGACACCGAAAATCGATCGAGGCGGAATCGTTGGCTGGCCAGCTCCAAAATTGGTACTTCATACTGTTAGATTATATTCAGCGTTCTTTATTCTGCCAGTTAAAAGGCGGGGGCTGTCACGATGACAGACCGCGTCACAGATACTACAACATCTCTCCTTTTTACATTAAATATAAATGAAAACTTAAATCTACTTAAGTATAAATGACAAATTTGAATTTTAGTCACATACATAGTCATTAAGATAATTGGGTCTCTTTACAAGCCTTCTGGATTCCCTACCTTCTGTACTGGTATCACTCTGTCGTTCATTATCCTCAGTCTGAGTTAATTGCTCTGGTGAATCCAGAAAACTTGTGGGAGTTACATGTACTTCTTCCTGAACAGGGTAATCAATATCCCCTAAGTTCGCATGAGGGGCTAACACCAAATGCCCACGATTTCGTCTAAACAAGCCTTTGCCCGTTTTTAGAATAAATGAACGAGGTTCTGTACATTTTTTTTCTATTACACCATATGTTTTTAAATCAATTATCCACACTCTATCATTAACATTCAATTCTGGCAAGTTCGAAACTCTATGTCTCTTATTATAGTATTGTGCATCTTGTTCTTTTTTTTTATTTCTTACATATTTATACTTTTCTCCTATATCAATAGTCTTATTTAATTTGCTAGACAATATAGGCAAATTATCACGAAGTTTCCTACCAAACATCAACTCAGCTGGGCTGTAGCCGCATTCAACAGGTGTATTTCTGTATATCAATAGAGCAAGATGTATATCATCATTTTTACTTAACAGAGCTTTGGCTATCTTGACCGCAGATTCAGCTTGGCCATTACTTTGGGCATAATAAGGGCTACTAGTAATCAACTTAAACCCATACTCTTTAGCAAATAAATTGAACTTAGACTTGAACTGAGTGCCACAATCAGTGCGTACTACTTCTGGGATACCATACCTAGCAAATGTTTCTTTACATTTAGTGATCACACTATCTTCTGTCAGGTCTTTTAGTTTAAATATTTCTAAAAATCTAGAGTAGTAATCAACTATTACTATGTACCAGTCATTGTTAAATTTAAAAAGATCCATTCCAATTTTTTGCCATGCCCTATCTGGAATTTTATCTACAACCATGCCTTCTTTATGATTTACACGCATTTCTATACATTTTGGACAATTCCTTACCATTTCCTCAATTTGTTTTGATAATCCCATCCACCACACTGATTGCTTAGCCCGCTCTCTACATTTTGTGATGCCTAAATGGCCCTCATGAATCTTTTGTAATATTTCTCTTTGTAAGGTATTTGGAACTACTATTCTTGAGTTGTACAAAAGCAAGTTTTCTTCTACAGTAAAATTATGTCTGTACTGAAAAAATATTCTCAAGTTGTCTTCTATTTTACTCTTGTGCGGCCATCCATTTACAGTGTATTCTATTAATTTTGAATTTATTGCACTTTTTTCCTGTTCTGACTTTATTTTACACAGCATCTCATTATTGACAGAATCATTCATACTTAGATTGAATACTAAATTCAAGTACCTATTTCTCTCATTTTCATTTGTTTTCAAAGGATTCCTAGAAAGAGCATCGGCTACTTTCAAATCTTTTCCTGGGGTGTAATTTACTTCAAAATCAAAACGCATGAGCTTAAGCCTGAATCTAAGTAACCTAGGTGTCAGGTCATCTAACGGTTTAGTTTGTAAAATTTGCAAAAGGGGCTTGTGATCAGTCTCTAAGTGTACCTTTATTCCTATCACATAGTCTCTAAACTTTTCTATGGCCCAAACTAAAGCCAAACACTCCTTCTCGATCTGCGCATAATGTTTCTCTGTGTCAGTGAGGGTGCGGCTAGCATACACAACTATACTCCTCTGGCCTGTTTTGTCTTCCTGCATTAATGCAGCCCCTAAGCCATATGAGCTGCTGTCAGCTGACACAATAACTTTACTACTGGGGTCAAAATGTGCTAAAGTGGGAGCTTTTAGAAGTTTATTTTTTATTTCTCTGAAAGCCAATTCTTGTGACATTCCCCAAATGAATAAATTACTTTCTCTTAACAAAGAATGAAGGGGTTCCAAATGATGTGATTTGTTAGGTATAAACCTACCAACAAAATTGACCATGCCTAAAAATTGTAAGAGTTCTTTTTTGTTAGTAGGTGTTTTAAACTCACTTATTGCCCTGATTCTTTCGGGATCAATTTCTATTCCCTTCTCATTTATTATATGGCCTAAATAGGTTATTTCTGTTACTCCGAATTTACATTTCCCTTTATTAATAGTAATCCCTTCCTTTTCCAATCTTTTAAGAACTTCCCTTAATGCACTGTCATGTTTCTCCTGAGTTTCCTCATATATTAATATATCATCCATGTGTATAGCAACTTTTAAGTCTCTAAATAAATTATTAAATTTCATAGTGAAATATTCTGGGGCACAGTTAAGTCCAAAAGGTAATCTATTGTAAATATATCTCCCAAATGGAGTTATTATTGTTGTAAGCTTTTTTGAATCTTCATCTAATTTGATTTGATGAAAACCTGAAGTTGCGTCAATTTTCGAGAAATATTTTGCTCCCTTAAGCTGTGCTAATGTGTTTTCAACTTTAGGTATAGGATAGATAGGTCTTTTAATATTTTGATTCACCTTTGTATAATCCCCACATATTCTTACTTTATCATTTTTGTAGACTACTACAATAGGGGAAACAAAATCTGTTGGTTCTTCTATAGGGCTAATAATACCTAAACTCTCTAACTTATCTAATTCTTCTTTGACTTTCGGCAGTAAAGGAATAGACACATTTCTTGGTGTTGCTTGTACATAGGGTTGAGGATTATCTATTAACTTTATACTGAATTTATCTTTGAACACACCTAACTCATCAAATATGCGAGGAAATTCCTTCTCAACACAGACTTTGGAACCACTTTCTATCAAGTCATGATTATTTTTTACATTACTATGTGTCATAGAACAAATTGATATCATGTTCATGCTTTCAATAGCTGGCCGCCCCAGTATAGCACTTTTTAAGCCTTTTATAATATAAACTTTGCCATAATACACTTTATCTTTATAAACTAACCTTAATGTAGCTGTACCTTTAACATGTAATGGTTTACCATCTGGACCCTTTACGCTGTCCTCACATCTTGTCACCTGGAGACGGCTGATACAATCCGGTATTGCAGTTATGTCGGCACCTGTGTCTATCAAAAAGTTTAGCTTATCAATATATGTGTCTCTACTGAAAACATCCACTTTAATCACATACTTTTGTGACATCTCACATGAGCCCACCTTAAAAACAGCTGCAGCCTCTTGTAGGTCCTCTTCCATTCTTTTCATGTACTTGGCACGACACAGACTTGCAAAATGTCCTATACGCCCGCAGTTGAAACATTTTACTTTTAATGCTGGACACTGATCTTTTGGATGACGACCGCCACCACAAAACCAACAGCTTTGTTTTCCTTGCTTGTTCTCCTTTATTCTAATTTTGTTGATAGTTTCCTCTGCAGTGCTATGTTTCATTAATGTTTCATTTTCTTTCTGTTGTGCCTCTGCTTGCTTAGCTATCAATATAGCATCTTTGAGCTGTAGATCTTCTTTCAACTGTAATCTCTCACTGGTCCTCTTATCTTTCAGCCCAATCACTATTCTGTCACGAATGAGCTCTTCTTTCAACGACCCATAGTCGCAAGTTTCGCTAAGCTTATATAAATCAGTTAAAAAGTCTTCGAACGGTTCTTCCGCTTGCTGGCTTCTTGAATTGAATTTGAATCTCTCAAAAAATCACGTTTCTTTTGGGCAGAAAATAATTATCAAATGCCGCCAGTGTTTTTTCATAGTTTAGATTTTTCTCGAACTGCAAAACTATGTCCTCGGCACGATCACCCATGTGGTAAATTAAACAGTTTAATTGATCCTCATCATTTTTCTTATTCGTGCCACTAAGGCTCATGTACCTTACGAACCTTTTCTTCCAAACAGCCCACTGTGCTGGGTTAAAAGAAAACTTCTCTGGCGCCGCCACGCTGCCACCCGTGCCACCGGTTGCACCGGTTGCATCAATCTTTTCTTCACCCATTTTAATGTTTTATCGCGAATATCTCTTTTAAATCTCCCTTATTGGTTTTTTTACCGCTGCCACCATGTTAGATTATATTCAGCGTTCTTTATTCTGCCAGTTAAAAAGGCGGGGGCTGTCACGATGACAGACCGCGTCACAGATACTACAACACATACCTTGCCGCCTCGCTGTTAGTACGAGAGTGAAAGGGACGGTACGATACGAAACTTCGATTTTCGTAGTAGCCCCCCCAGAGTAGGAAAGAAGTTTAACAGATAAGTGTGTCCCATGTCCGTTAGCCAAGACACTCACTTTGGGATCGACGACGAGCGTGTCGCGGATGAACTGCTGCGCGCGCGCCGACACGCCCCGGAACAGGTCGCCAGGGAAGCTCAGCTGCACTGCGCTATGTTCAGGTACGTCTCCTAAGAACATACAATAATCTGTATTAACAAACAGTCATCGAGAACCAGTTCCGGTTTTAGCACTTCCAGCGCCCTGGGTGAGATGTCCTCGGCGCCCCAAACTTTAGGGAATTTTCTAGAAGGTACAGGCTTGAAGCGCCCCTTTAAGTCCGGCGCTCTGGGCGGTCGCAAACGCCGCTACTACTTATACATCCATGTCAGTCCTTGTCTGATACGTCATTATACGCCTTGCTAAGGTAAGTAGAATCTGAGAGCTGATACACATTTTATAATACATGTTTCAGACGTATTTACTAAAAAAAGGCTTGATTGAAGAGACTGTTGTGGGGCTTGAATTTCTAAATACACTTGCGTGCATAGACCAATAATGTCTTAGAGCAGATGCCGTATTGTCTAACGCGCTGACGTTCGCAATCGCATTCAGCGTCTCTTTCTACACTCGTCTTATACGGTGTGACAGAAAGGAGTGGTGAAAACGATTGTGATTCCAATTGTGTTAGACAATCAGGCCACAGAGAGTGTAGTTATGTCTGTACCTAACGTGTTAACTGTGTTCTCGCAAGAAAAATATTTCACACAAAACACACACACACACAATAACATCACGCCTGTATTCCCAAATGGGATAGGCAGAGCACACGAAACGTTACCGCTTCGGAGCCACTTTTAGCAATTTTAGGTTAAAGTTTGATAAAAAAAGGTACCTACAATAGTAACAGGTTGCCAGCCCGCCTACGGTATACTTTAACCTATATCATCCCTCAGTCGCCTCTTACGACATCCACGGAAGAAATGAAGAGGTGTAATTCTAACCCACGGGAGAATATAAAAATATTTCATTTCTATATGTAAGACCTGAGTGCTTTTCTCGATTGGCAGGTGCATGCCCACTTACCCAAAATAGGGAAGAGTGGCGGAGGAAAGGGAAGGCCTTTGCCCAGCAGTGGGACATAACACGGGCTACAAAAAGGCGCTTACCTGTTTGGTGTCGCCAGCGAACGGTGAGTAACCGCTGACGAGGACGTAAGCCAGCACGCCGACCGACCACATGTCTGCTGCCAGCGACAACGGCTCGTACGACAGGATCTCCGGCGCTGCAGGAAGGAAAGGAAGATCAGACTACAGTTAATGTTAAAATGGTCTCGCCGGAAGACCAGCGCTGGCTCCAACCGAGGAGAATTTTATGCTGAGGCGGGAATTTCGGGCACAAACAAATATTTGTAATTTTTACTATTTTGTGTTCTTATTTTTTCTTCATATGAGAGAGAGAGAGAGAGAGACATAAAAATACATTAGATGGAAAGAATAAAAATAACATCGAATAGTATAAAGTGGGCCCCACTCAGCATAATGTTACGGCAAGCCGCAACGCTGTTCTCATACATATGTTCTACGCAACCCACGTTATACGTCACGTGTACGATATTGGAATTACGACCAACGTTTAATTAAAGCCCTCTCAGTCTTCGACTTCGGGCTTCTAATAGGCTCTCGTTCGAAATACAGTATTTGACAAATTTTGAATTTACCATATCCTCTATAATTATTATGAAAATATAGATAAACAGACAATGTACTCATGACGAAGAAAAAAAAATCAGTTGAAAAATTTAATTTCTATAAGTAGTGACTTTTTGAAATTCTATAAATCTGTCTCTTTCAAAAACTGCTACTACTACTACTCTCTGTCTATGTCTATGCAAAGTTAGCTTTAAAATTTGTTTAATTCATAAAATAAATAGTTATTTGTGCAACAAGAGAGCAAAGTTGTTTTTTGTTGCGAGTGTTGATTTTGAATCCCGAGTAAGCGAAGGATTCTATAATTGAATCACGAGCGTTAGCGAGTGATTCTAGGTTAGAATCCTGAGATCAGCAAGGGATTGAAATACACGAGATGCAAAAAAACTTTGGTCTCGTGTGACACATACATTTTTCACCTCAGCAGCGAGAACATAATTTAATGTAACATAAGAATAAAACCACATAATACCTACCTGTTTACAAAACAAACAATTTTTTTAAAATAGAATCCGATTATTATCAAATATAATAATACATTTAAAATCATAAAAAGAGTCCAGTAGCTACAATACAATTGCATACTCATAACATGCAATCTTAACTTCTTGTACTAATGTCACACTTATTTTTTAATACTGCAAAAAGCCTCATCTCGGGTAATTGAAAAGGTTGAACAATTAAACCTTTAAAATGATTTTTATTAAGATTTCTATTAAATAAACAATAGATTTGTTAAAAATCATTCAATTTAACAAATAATAGTTATACTGTAGAGGCAGTATACTGAATTCTTTTAAAAAAAAACAAGAGAAGCGGCTTTCGTGCAACGAGGTTTCATACTTTATTAAAAGATCGGGAAAATTTACATTTTGGAAATATTTCGATATATTTTGAATACCAAAAAATTCAAGTTTTTAATCGACAAATTTGATCCTATCTCTTGCTTTTTTCGAGTTGAAGTGAAATGCCAGATCATCAGAATTCAGTGAGTAGACCCAACACTGTACTCAGCATTTAAAAAAAATAATTAAAAAGTTACTTTGTCTCACGGAGTGAGCAAAATGCGATTTTGCTCACTGATTTCTCATAGCAAAACCTGCCTGTTTGAGGTGCTGAGGTGAAAAATAAATGGTCAAATACCGTATTCCTTATATACCGCACTTAAGAAAATGTAAAATGCCACCTTCATAGATAGCAAGGCCGTGACAAAACATCATTCGTAACAAAATCGCTTTCTGCCCCAGAATTTAGCAAAACTGCACTGCTAACTATAAATAATTTAATCTGTCGCCGGCTCAGACTTTTACGATGCGTCTGCGCAAGTATCGCGTGCCGTACAGTAAGTTATCTCCGTGCGGGAAATGCAATTAAGAAATATAATTGGAGCGAGATTTGTCATTCCAACGGGATAAGAAATTAGTTCAGTTTAACACCGTTAGCGGTTTCATAAAATCACTATTGATTTTATGAAGCCACGCGGGCTCTAACTGTCCTGAGTTTATGGCTGGAATTTTAATAATCTTTTATTATATAAAATTAATCCATATTTCCCTAGATCACGCATCACGCGTGAACGGCTGGACCGATTTCGCTAATTTTTTTTTGTTGTGTTTGCTATTTGTCAGGAGAAGGTCTTATAAAAGAAGATTTAGAAAATTAAAAAAAAACTAAACCGGGGGCGAAGCCGCGGGCACCAGCTAGTAATAAATAAATATCATGGGACACTTGAGGACACCAATTGACCCAGTCCCAAACTAAGCAAAGCTTTTACTATGGCTACTAGGCAACGGATAAACATACTTATATATAGATAAATACATACTTATATATATATATTAAACATCGAAAACCCGTGAACAAACATTCGTATTATTCATACAAATATCTGCCCCGGCCAGGGATCGAACCCGGGACCTTAGGCTTCGTAGTCAGGTTCTCTAACCACTAGGCCATCCAAATTTGCATAAGATTGCCAATTAAACATTTAAGTTTTTTTCTTGACGTTTGAATCAGAGAGCGAAGATCTAGGCGGAGATATAGGGAACACAAAGACGCGTACTCGAGCAACTGTATAGTATGCACTAAGTGTAAACGCAAACAGTGCCCAAGTTGCAAACCCAAGGAAAGGGAGGGACAGCAGCTTCCAGATTCAGTAATTCTGGTTAATATAGCCACATTTGCACTTCAGAACGCTGAGATTTCGCAGATTCTGAAATGGCTGACACATTAGGAGTTGTTGCTTACAAATATGATGAGGGTAAGTTAGTATTAATCACTAGCTTCGTGATTGATTTTAAGTGTACAACTCGACATGGCGCAGTCGGTAGGATCCAAACCTACACTCCCTCGAATTAGATTCTATCTTAGCGCTCTGGTGAAGCAATAACCATGGATAAGTATGCTCCACCGCTTTTATATATTTATCAGATGACTTACACGCAGAGATCGGAATTTTCACGGCATTTTTGATCTGTCATAGTGCCATCTCACTTATCGACTCTATCTAAATGATATCGATAATGATATTATCGTAAAATAATAATCTTAGTATCTTTTATAAAGACACTAATGGAACACTTATTAGCACTACAATAGACTTTAAATATGAAATTGAATTATTAAATAATAAATTGTTAACTATTCATAAAATACAAAATATACTATTCTACTATTAAATTAAAATAACTAAAACTTTAATTAAAAAAGAGAGGTGGGCCTCTTGGCATCGTGCCCATCACGCAGGCAGCATTCCCGCGTTGAACTGCGATTGAGATTCTTTGCGCGAGAAAGCTGCCGGCGCGAGGGTTGCCTGTTGCCTCCCTTAACCTATTGCTGAGCTCCCTGTGTAGCTCCAGCGCACCCTCACCCCAAGGACCTAGAGTCTCGACGCCGAAAGCAAAGAAATTATTGTTTTCATATATTTAATAATGCATATTTAATTAATCAAAATTACTCAAAAGTTAATTGGAAGGGATCGTTCTTTAAAGATAAAACCGTCTATTGCTGACCTCTACTTTTAAATCTTTTTGAACATGTTGTGTATCGATATATCGATATTGAATATCGGAAGTCGATAAGCGAGAAGTCACTATGACAGATCGAAAATGCCACGAAAATTCCGATCTCTGCTTTAACGCTCGATCGCAGTTCAATTTCATTGAAAAAATCAACAGTCCACTCACCAACATAGTCCCTCGTGCCTAATATCTCCCGGACATGCGCTCCAGGCTGTATGGCACGGCTGATCCGAAGTCGCAGATGAGCAGCTCCTCGCCCTCTGCCGTCAACAGCAGGTTCTGTGGCTTGAGGTCCAGATGGGCGATGCGGCGCGCGTGGAGGTGCGCCAGCCCTTCCAGCACGTGGCGGAGGGCGCGCCGCGCCGCACCCTCCGAGAGACGCTCCTCCTCGTCCAGGAGGCGCTGTAACTCGCCTCCAGCGCAGAGCTCGAGAACTATGGCCACTTCTGAACGGGTTTCGTATACCTGGAATTATTTGTGATGGATTAATAACGGTTTCTTGACAAGCGAAATATCACTAGATGACACAATATCTAGAGAGAGAGAGAGAGAGAGAGAGAGAGAGAGAGAGAGAGGGAGAGGGGCTCATTTAGTTATTTAATCAATCCCAAACGCGATGCCAAAATTACGATACTAGCGCCAACTAGTCACAGACACCCTCATTGAGTTGAAGTGTTAAGATTATTATTTACATGTACAGTCAACGTCATAAATAAGTGATCATTTCTGTACCTTGTCGCTTTCATTCGTTACACAATTTGGTATGGCTTTTCAAACATGACGTTAAAGTGACAAAAGTGATCACTTATTTATGACGTTGACTGTACCTATATCCTACCCTAGCAGGGTGTCGTATATCGTATAAACTAGAGTACATGATGCGGTGAATACACAAGGGAACATTTTGCCCCGCAACATGACGCGCAACACTCAATCTATGTGATGTTGCAACGTTGTACAAAGTCCCGGAACATCACATGTTTTTTTTTTGTTGAGTCGCCTTATGGGGCAAAGATACTAGGTCCCTGCTTTTGTTTACTTGATTTTAGTTTATTAATTTTATATGAGATGCTTAATAGATGGCGGCGTGCAGTCGGGATAAATCCACTATGGACGGTTGGAAAGGTAGGACCCAGGCAGTACTGGAACCTCACCGGCTAGAAAGCCCGGCCGCACGTCTTCAACTCCCCGGAGTTTACTACGGGGAGAAGAGGGCTGGAGGGTTTGTTTCTGGAACATGTTCTGCAACGTTTTACTTGCTCCGGCTCTGAGATGCTGCTCGCGGCATATGTTTCGCAATTGTTGAAGGCATGTCCCACAGCATGTCGCTCCTTTTGTCCCCAAGTGTCTACAGGGCTATCTATTTAAAAACTTGATGTCCTATTGGACTCCCTCATAGGGTGAGGCTGTATTTCACGCCAGAGCAGCTTTTGACCCTCTTCAAAGCATAGATTAGATCTTATATGGCCACCTTTGTGACGGATCCGGCAAATATCAGCTAACCGCTTTGGATTCAGCGAAGCGCCGGGCCCGAAGACTCTTGGTGATAGTCCATTGACCGGGAGCAGGCTACAGAGCCTCGAACACCGTCGTAGAGTTGTTGGTCTGTTTTTGCCGGGTGCAAAGTTTTATGGGAAAAAAGGTCTCACCTCGTGCAGCCTGACGACGCGCGTGCACCCCGCGCAGAGCGCGAGCACGGCCACCTCGTGCTGTATCTCGCGCGTGCTGTCGGCGGCGCGCCGCCGCTTGCGGATGAACTTGGCGGCGTACTCCGCGCCCGACACCAGGTGACGGATCTTGCGGACCGACGCGAATTTACCCCTGGAACGAGGAGAAAAAACATGTTCACAAATCGTATAAAGCGATCACAATTAAGTCACATTTACGTTTAATAACAGACTTTTTAGAGGTCGTGGTGGCCTAGTGGTTTGACCTATCGCCTCTCAAGCAGAGGGTCGTGGGTTCAAACCCCGGCTCGCACCTCTGGGTTTTTCGAAATTCATGTGCGGAATTACATTTCAAATTTACCACGAGCTTTGCGGTGAAGAAAACATCGTGAGGAAACCTGCCACAAACCTGCCCACATGCTTCGTCATTGCCCAGATTTTGTCATTGTGTCTTATGTGTGTGGCCTATGTATTAAGACGTTTAATTAGTTCCAAGGATTTATGTTTTCTCTTATACAATGTGTGACCGCGAACTTTGAACTCTGGATTGAGCTCAAGGCGCGTCAGCATAGTGATGGTGGTGACTTAAGGTTTGTGGGATTTTGCGTAGTAGTTCTTATAATGTGAAGATAGAGGGAGCTGCCGTAGGTATCTTAAGGTTGCGGCTGCGAAGTGAGCAAGTAATCTCATAGATCAGTAATGTCTGATTCAATAAATTATAATACTTTAAGTAGGTACAGTCGAGTGTAAAAATATAGAACTTATTCCAAAGTTTCAAAAATAAGTACCCAGACTCTTATTTCTGACGCAATACGGCCGTAGTAAACATATTGTTGAGTGGGTCGAATAGATACTTATTTTGCACTCGACTGTACGTAGTTCTGAGACTAATTATCTATTTTATTTCTCAGCAGCTATTTCACAGCACTAATACTCAAATTAACTTTATGATACAGCTGCAAATATCCCATTCTCTGTTTAAAGTGATTAGGCAATTTCATAAAGCGTCACACGCGTAGTTAACAGCCAACCTCATTCACGTATCTCACGGACACCTCTTAAGACCTTAACACCTTGGTATCAAGGTTGAAAATTCGTGCCAGCTGAGTGGAATACCTCATTCTGTGACTGTTCCAGGCTGTCTAATTACCGCCCCCCGCTGTTTTTTCGAGTTCGCGCGCGGATATCCTTTCACTTAGGTTCATTTGTTGAAAGATAACATTGAAATAAAAAGCCGTGGTGGCTTAGTGGGTTTGACCTATCGCCTCTCAAGCTGAGGGTCGTGGGTTCAAAACCCCGGCTCGCACCTCTGAGTTTTCGGAATTCATGTGCGGAATTAATTTGAAATTTACCACGAGACTTTGCGCGTGAAAGGAGAAACATCGTGAGGAAACCTGCACAAACCTGCGAAGCAATTCAATGGTGTGTGTGAAGTTCCCATCCGCACTTGGGCCCGGAGT
This sequence comes from Choristoneura fumiferana, assembly GCF_025370935.1. Lineage (NCBI taxonomy): Eukaryota > Metazoa > Arthropoda > Insecta > Lepidoptera > Tortricidae > Choristoneura > Choristoneura fumiferana. The sequence continues at coordinate 1,273,954 of NC_133476.1, read as the reverse complement.
GGAACTATTGGCCTAAGCCTCTCTGTTTGAGAGGAGGCTGTGCCCAGCAGTGACGATATAAGGCTGAGGATGATGAAACATTGAAATTAAAGTAGTCATGATAGACTAAGTTGGTGGCTTAGTGTTTGACCTGTGGCCTCTCTACTCGCGCACGAAGGGTTCCGTACTATTATCTACAACATTAGACATTGGCAAAAAAAAAAAACATTTGTTGTAATGGAGCCCCCTAAAATATTTATTTTAATTTAATAGTTTATTTTCAAAATGATTATACAGTCACCAGCATTAATATCTGACACAGCAGAGCGTGCAAAAGTCCTTTCCCGGCCCTAGAAATAGAGTTCGTGTCAGATATTTATGCACGCTTGTTGTGTCAGATATTGGTGCTGGTTGACTGTAACAACTAAAGATTCTGTGAATATTCAAGCGTTCTACCTGTTGCCGTTATTAATATAAAGCAAAAAAAACGGCAAAACATCACGTTTGTTGTACGGGAGCCCCCCTTAAATACCTATTTTTTTCTGTTTTTAGTATTTGTTGTTATAGCGGCCACAGTAATACATAATCCGTGAAAATTTCAATATCTAACTATTACGACTCAAGAGATAGAGCCTGTGACAGACAGACGGACATACAGACAACGCGAGTCCCAGTAGTAGGGTTCCGTTGGCACCCTTTGGGTACGGAACCCTAAAAAAGTATGACAAATGTGCGGATTATCTCGTCAAAGTGGACAATGGCAGGCCACATAGTAGGAGGATAGATGGCTTTAGGGCCGAAAGTTTTTCATGGAGGACCGCGGATCGGCAAGCATTGAATAAGATGTCCAAAAACGAGAAGACGGATGAACCGGGTTAAAGCTAGTCTGTCTAGGTCTAGTCTATTCTAATCGAAGCAATAGGACGTGTATGGGGGGTCCAACAGTGTACCTACTAGAGCTGGGAAAGCAAGAGCTCGACAGTTTTATAACCTAAACCAATAAACTTGGAAACC
>NC_133476.1:1267153-1269536 GCF_025370935.1 Choristoneura fumiferana | reverse complement strand
ATCGTCGCGCATTGAGTCCCGCACAAACAAGCATCGGGTAATGCATCCCAAGTTGCGACCCTGCTGCGACACAGTGTACCTAATACAGTAACCAATACGCCAAGCTCATCAATTATTTTTTCGATCTACTTCTCCTGAAAGTGCCACTCCATTACTGGAGGTTGGCCGTTAGCTCTGAAAATTTCTCCCTATCTTGAGCCATCCGGAACAGTTGCTCTGCACTGCTGATCCCGGTCCACTCCCTAATATTTCACGGCCATGATTTCTTCCGCCTGCCAGGGCGCCGCTTCCCCTGTATTTTGCCCATCAATATTAGCTGCAGCAGCTGATACCTGTCATGGCGCAACACGTGCCCCAGATATTCGATTTTGCGCTTTTGACGGTGTGCAATAATTTCCGGGTCATACCAGCACGCGGTAGCACCTTCTCGTTGCTTACTTTCTGGGTCCAGCTTATACGAAGCATGCGACGATATCACCACATCTCAAACGCTTCTAAGCGCCGTCTGGTAACTTCCTTTATGGTCCACCATTCGCTGCCCTACATAACCACAGGCCAAATGTAGCAATCGATCTACAAAACAAATTAATTATTTTATTTTGTCAATCGTTCAACTAGCTTTTTAACATTCAAATTAACATCCGAAAGGATGTTAATTAAGGATTTTTTCCGATCGCGTGGTAGTAATAAATTAACTAAAAACAATGGCAGGTCAACAGTTTTTTTTAGGTGAATGTGATTTATTTAGTGACTGCGTACACATTTCTGCGCTTGCAGATTCGACTCTTCGGGGCCTATTCCTAAGTTTGAAATTCGAAGTTCTATTAATTTAATACTATCCAGCGGAGCAGTATGGCAATTTCTAATAAATACATGCTTTTTGCTGACTGTAATAAAAATGTAATAAGCTACATTTCCGTACCAATTTTCAAGTCGATGCCATTAACCGTTGAGGAGTTCCGTTCTGCGGAGACGATCCTGGCCGGTCTACCAGGATTTCACTACCAGATTATTGTATTGGCACTAGAGTTACATAAGTATTATGGCAAATTTCAAGTCAATTGGACCACTGGAAGTCAATTTGACCCAAACAAACAAATAAATAAACAGGGCAAGTTAAAGAAAAGCTTGTAAATAAAAACCTTGTTTGTGATCACTTATTGGGTTTATACTGTGGCTGCACTGGCGTTGTATTTCTTTCTCGAGGTTCATGACCTCTATCCACTTGAAGTTATTGAATCTGTGGTTGCTACTGAATAATTTATCGAAAGGGTGAATGACTTCAATGGGTGTTGTGTAGTTTATTAAGTTGGTAGAAATCTTGAAATTAAATGAAATATTAGCTTAAATACGTGTGCCGTTGTGTTCCGTTGTTGGATGTAAAGCAAATAGGTTGAATGCCATTTCAAAATTAATGTTTATTTTTGAAAAATTGTGACCTGCTCATATACAGTGTGGTCATATAATTAAGAACGATTTTTATAGAGAAGATTTTTTCAAACTGACAAGTGTTACTAACTGCATGTATATTTTTGTACTTCTCTCGGTATCGTAAAACTTTCCGTACTAGCGGTAAACTCATTTATACATATAATTGGCTAAAAAATAAATATATAAACTTTATACATTACATCTAAACCTAGTATTACTACTTACTGGCTGGTCATATAATTAAGAACGCTGAATAGTTTATTTTTTATTCAAATTTATATAGAGAACGGACGGCCGCTTTGTGGTTTTAGGTTATTATTCGAATAATTTTGGCGCCATTTAGTGCCGTAAAAGTCTTAAAGGCGATTGCTTCATATAAAAACAATGGGAAAAATAAAAGTTGTGATAAATCTACAAGAGAAGTAATACTAAAACTTTGCGACAAGAATTGTCGTATAAACACATAGCCGATCATCTGCAATGTTCAAAAACTATGGTTTTCCACGCCATAAAGCATTTTGCCACGTCTCAAACTACTTCAAATGTTCCGCGTGTACCTAGACAAAGAAAGTCATCTCGTCGAGATGATCGAAATATCGTTCGTTTGGCAAAACAAAATCCTTTTAAAGGTCTAATACCGTCTAATGAGTTAAGAAAAAATATTTTGGCGAAAACAACCCTTCAGCAATCTCGGCACGCATTATTCGAAGGCGTTTGGTAGAAGAAAAGTTGCACGGAAGGATAGCAAGGAAGGTGCCTATGTTGAAACGGTGTCATAGGCAAGCCCGGCTTGCATTTGCAAGAAGATATGAAAACTGGACAGTCAGACAGTGGAAAAACGTTCTTTTTTCTGACGAGACAAAAATAAATAGGGTATGTTCTGATGGCAAACGATATGTAAGATGGCCTTCAAATAAAGCATTCGACCCAAAGTACACAAAAGTGACTTTAA
>NC_133476.1:1184463-1267053 GCF_025370935.1 Choristoneura fumiferana | reverse complement strand
TCTGTACTGTTTTACTGTTTTTTGGTGTGCAATAAAAGAGTTATTGTATTGTATTGTATTGTACTCGAGTGGAGACCGCGGATCGGCAAGCGCAGCGTAGGACGTCCACCAACGAGATGGACGGATGATTTGGTTAAAGCCCGGGGGTCCACGGTGGGGCCGCCTGCCAACCGAAGCAACTGGGAGTTATGGTTGGAGCCCTCTGTCCAACAGTGAACGTCCTACTGCTGAGATGATCATGATAATGATGATGATTTTCATAACGTCTTCTCACTAAATTGACCACTTCTCACTGTGACCAGAGACCAATTCGAACAATGAACCACTTTCTAAATTGTCAATATCTTATAATGACAGTGTACTAAGTTTACAATTTCTTTAGACCAATGTCATTTCATTGGTTACATACTCTGAGAATATAAATCCTATTTCAGGTTCATCTCTATCTGTTCATAATTTTATTCCGCATATAGCTAAATTTTACATTTCAGAATACTTTTGCGTTATACTGATAGGCTGCATGACCTATTGCTTCTTAGACCACCTGTGTTTTTTGTTTTTTAGACTAAATGATACTATTCCCATACACATTTTCAGTAGGAAAATCAGTAGAAAATCAGTACATATAGGTATTCATGCTCCTACTAGTAGGAGAATTAGTATAATATTGTGTTTCGTCTCCTACCAGTAGGAGACTGTAGTAGGAGCACGACCTTGCATCTCTGTCGAACAATCCAAGCTATACCAGATAGAGGGCGCTCGTGCCTAAAATACCATGCGCCACATTACAAAATCGAAGATTACACAAGAAAGTGTTTTTTTTTTGTGGAATGTCTTATTTTGGGCATCTGGTATAGTGGGAATTTTAATGAAATAAGAATGTAGTATTTTGAAAAAATGTGATATTTTAGGCACGAGCGAGGGAAAATCCTGCGTGGCTATAGCTACCGTCCTGCACAAAAGGAAAAATCCCTCCGACCCGTGGTCCAACTGCTATCTGGTTGCACCACGGGAACCTAAACTTACCCAGGATGGTTCAATTCTCAGACTACTTTTTTTTCTGCAACTTATTGCTGCGACCCGTGGTACAACTGAAGGGCTATTATCCAACGGGCATATGAACAATTGCTATGTTGAACCATTTGCACCATGGGGATGTAAATTACCTTGGGTCATGTGTATCAGAATAGGTACTATCATTACTGCATTTTATAAAATTAAAAGTCTCATGAAACCCAACAACTATGTAGTTTATTCTGAATACAGTGAAACCAACAGTCCGAACCCCGATTCCACAGAGTTCAAGTGGTAGTTCAACTAGTTAAACTAATTGGACCCACCCAGTAGGACCATGGATAAACATACTTTCCAGAATTGGACTACTGATTTTGCTTCTCCGTGGTGCAACCGGTTGACGATGAGTAAACTTGCTTCCCCGTGATGCAACCAGTTGGATTGGACATAGTAGTTGGACCACGGGTCGGGAGGAAAAAAAAGTTCATAAGATTAGTTCCTAAACCGCAATCGGTTCGCATCAAGAAGGAATTTTGCTCATACGCGTGTAGGGTGAGCACTGAAAGACTCCGGTCGTCGTCAAGCAGCTAATCATCAATTGAGTAAATAGGTAAGTATCTCTTGTAAGTATAAATATATTCAGATGTAATCTCGGTATTTCTTGCAATTTGTGGGAATTCTTGAACGAATTTCTACCACTTGGTTGAAATACTGGGCATACCGTTCAAAACGAGATCCGATTTGCTTTGGAGTCAGAATGTTCTTTATTTATCGTAGAAACATGTAGATGCCTACATGTAGCCTGTATTCTCATTATTCATACTAAATACAAATAATATATAGGAAGTAAATCTGAATTTACCGTCGAAAACTCCAACAAATTCCCTTCGATCTAACAAAAATGTACTTGGAATGATTCAAGCGTAATCTAATCGCTAATATAACGCAAGTGTAATACTTGCACATTTTATAGTATTAACTTGCATCCAGCAGCAACACGCTTGAACGCATTCAGGTCTTCCTCGAGCAGCTAGCACAATAAAGCTCTACACCTGGAAATTCACAACTATATCTAAGAATTTTTATTATCTGGCACACCCACGACACAAAACGACAATTGAAACATGGAGACTTACTAGCTCCCCAGAGGTCCTCGCTTACTACCGTACGATGCCACCAGCACCGTCGTAAAGCGTTAGGTCTGCCCTTTTAAGGACACAGCAGTACCTGTCTTGAAAAATTACACGGAAATTCTAAAGCTTATAAGGAAAAAGACCCTCTAGATATATATAAACAACCAGACCACGATTGATGATGGTGATGATGATGATAGTATTATCCACGTATAAATAAAGATTCAAAATATGAAACGTCGTTTCCAGCAGGATTCTACATACCGATAGCTTCAACGAGGCTGTTTCCTTTCCAGCCTACTATGTACCACTACACATGAACTGTTTACGCATCAGGGTAGTTGACACCACTTATACAGCATTACGGCCTTCCGTTCTTCAGCTTTCCAAAATGACCATTTCTGTACCTCGGTATACATACAATACAAAGAATTATCGCAAACTTCAACTCAAAAGATAACTGCAATCAAGACTGGTAGGTAGAATAAAACACGGAAAGATTTCGTCTCCAATATTCGAAGAAATAGGAGTAACACTCGCATGTAATGCATGATTATCAAAGTATGTATGTCACAAGAGCATCATATGTGGTTACCAACTTGAGCACAATATCATACTCGACAATCTCCAACCAAAGCCAAAAATCACATAAGATTAGATTCCTGGGACTCTAACACGTCATCTAATTCTATATCGTCGCATATGAAACACTCATATTATCTAGATATTTGAACATTTTAAGGCAAAAGTTACAGTTGATACATATTTCGTGACCCGAAAAAAAAAATATGAATATTTTGTAGTAGCTTACGCCGAAAGCCTTCGAAAGCCTAGAAAGTGATGCAATAATTTTCACTAGTTGGCGCTGTCTATTTGCATGTGTGCGTGAGCTCCTAGTGTCCGTATAAGGCTGTACTGACACCTAAATTTGAGCCCTGAAATCTCAGAATTGGCACACTATTTCCGTTCGACTGTAGTCTCAAAAAAATCGGCAATTCTAATTGTTTTCGCAAATAATAAACTCAACTATTAGTATTCTACGGATATTTCTAAAAATTACAAAAAAACATCACGAAAATTCGACAGTCTGATTTTTAACGCCATCTGACGAGACTTTTACCATGAGCTAACGTGAGCAGCCGCCTTTAATGTAATCACCTTGTTGATTTTTTATTAATATGGCTCTGTATCAAAAGTAACCTTTTTAGATACTTGAGATTTGTGTGAAAGGATAAAATAGGCAATACAAAACAACATAATTTATACACAATAATTTATTTTTACAAATAGTTATGGATCACAACAGCTCTCACGCGGCGTGTCGGCGAGACGCCAGGACGCAGCGCCGTGGTCCCATTACAGTCTCAATTCAACAAACAACCGGCGGGGTAAAATTTCAATATCGTACAAACACGACAACTATAAGGAATTTGCGACTACAATTTTGGTCCCACGAGGAATCAACGCGGCAGTATAGTGTTTAAACTACCTACATTATCTGTTAACATCATCTAAACACTTAACACTACTATATATGTCACGCGGCGTGATCGACACTAACAATAATTAATATTATTTAAGTAAGTGAAACGCTGAGGACACCGCGGGAGCTCAGAAAATTACGCGAACTAAAATTCAAATCCAAAAACACGCTATTGTGATAAGATAACCCAAAAAAAAAAAGAAAAAAATACAGTTTATCCATTCATTACTTTTTAGAGTAGCTTTAAAGGTCACAGCTCATTAGAGCCACCCGGCACCCGTCCAGCAACCGCCTCGACTTTCGGCTTCCACTCGTCAACAGGTGGTCTACGGTGGACGCCGCGTTGACGAGTGGACCTCGCGTGGTCCACGAATTCCTAGTAGTCACGTGGCCTCGCGAGTGAGGCGATCCAGTGACAGTCGCTACGGAGTTGATGTAGTGAGCGCATGCCCATACAAATCCATATGAGGAATACTAACCGCTCGCGGCGAGGCGGGGTGCTTGTCGGATGCCGGTGGCTCTAATGAGCTGTGACTTAAATCCAGGATATTTTGAGTGGTTTCAAAGTCGCGTAATTTTTAAAAACGCTCCCATTTTTAATAAATAAACACCACGTACCGTCTATTTACAGGGTGGACGCGCTCAGCGGTAAACAACACATTTACAAGCCCTCTGTTACAGGATGTCGTAAAATTATGCATTTTGTACCATCGATGTAGGAGCGCGATCTTCAGACGAACTTAACTCTCTGCCGACTACTCGCACTAAATATTTTGAACATTTGCTTAGCAAATGGAACAGAAGCGTACCACAACCATTACAATTTAACGAGATGTCAACCGTGTCAGTTTTAACATACGGTCTTTGACCTTATTTAGAAATTGGGTTTGTTAAACTCACTTGGCACGGCGCTTTTTTAGAAATACAGTAAGTACAGTATTACTAGGCATTCGTTTGGCTCTTAAATGCTTTGCTATCTCAACTGTATTGCGCTCCAAGAACACCTTAGACAATGTTAATAAATGCCTTAAAGTAAAGCTTTTTTAGACGTCTCTTTTGCTTAAATTTTTCTGGGCAACTCAGTTTAAAAACTCAAAGGACTCGAGCCACCATACTTACTTCTCGTGCCATTTGAAGTATAAATACTATTCAATGGAAAAAATCAATGGTGTAAACAAAGCATTTTTTCACGATTACTCCGTAGTTACTTACATTTGAACGCCAATCCCGATCATATTCACATCTCAATGAGCTCAGCACTGTTTTTAACAATCATTTTATCATTAAATAATCGTGTAAATATGTTTATTTTATAGAATTAAATGGAAGACGAAAATCCGTTATATTTGTCAAATTGACATGATAATTTTTTCCTCACCGAAGTTGGTCTATGGTCGGTCTAGTCTCTGGAAATTTAGTGCTGTACCAACAAAATTAATTATTTGACTGAACCAACCTTACCTACCGATAATTATGGCTGGCTCTGCAAATTAATTTATTCGTAGATATTAATTATTTGTGTTAAGTTACACTATTTAATGAAGGTTTATAAAGGTTTCTAATCCTATCCTACTATCCTACTAATCCTACTAATATTATAAATGTGAAAGTTTGTGAGTGAGTGAATATGTTCGTTACTTCTTCACGCTGAAACGGCTGGACGGATTTGGATGAAATTTGGCGAAAAGTTAGATAACATAGGATACTTTTTATCCCGATATTCCCATGGATAGGGATAAAATCTTGAAATAACAACGGCTCAGCTTTGTCATGAAAATTGGTATATAGATAGTTTGACATCTGGAATAAAACATAGCCTACTTTTTATTTCGATATTCCCACGAGATAGGGATAAAATTTCGAACTAATAACCGCTGGGCTTAGAGTCATGAAATTTTACAATGATTGTTTTTAATGTAATGTCAATGAAAACAACGATTTAATTTTCGGGAATATCCACGGCAATTTTTAAAAATCCCGGTATTTCAGCTGTTGGACCTAATGATTTACGTGTGCGAAGTTGGACGATAAAAGAGTATTATAGTAGAAATTATGTAGATTTCTATTTACTAGTACTTATCATATTTACTGTGGAGTCCATTGTTGGACCAAACAATCATTTTGAATCACTTCCCTGTGTCTACTCTCATTTCCCTGTCTTATGTAAATTTAAAAATGCCTCTTCTAAATTATATCGAAAATACAAACTGAGACATGGATGCACAGAAAAACCAGAAAAAGAGACCAGCGCTGGGAATCGAACCTAGGTCCTCAGCAATCCGTACTGCGTACTATAACCCCTACACCACCGTTGGACAGGAGTCAAGATACAAATTTCTCCTATGCACACATATCTCAGGTTGCCTTTTTCTACTACGCTACTTAAGCAGCAAAAAATTCTAAATTAATCCATATTTTAACTGACCCTTTCAATTCTAAAATACTCCATCATAAACCTTGGGGAAAATATACGTCAAAAAATATAAGTGGATATACATGTTTCACCATTTTAAAAATTCTACCCTTAAAGGGGTATAAAGGGGAGTGTAAGTTTGTATGGAAAAAACGTTAGGTTATATTTGAAGATATACCTAATCCTAAAACTTCGTGAAAATGCTATTAAACATTCTAAGTTAAAAGGGACATGGAAACATTGTGAATGACTCTTGAACAGGACTAAGAGAATACGTGATTCGCCATTTTTAAAAATTAAACTTAGGGAAAACATTAAATAATGAAATATGAGTAAATTCAAAATAATTATTTACTGCTGATTGAAGTATCTTAAAGAGCTTTCACATCACTAGAGCCAACGTCAGTCAGTCAGTCAGCCAGTCGTCAGTCAAGTGTCAATGTCAGTCACCACATTTGTTTACACAATTGATTTTTTCCATTGAATAGTACCATATATATTTGTACTTATAAGACCCTATTACAATTTGATATCGCAAAAAACGACTTTTAAGTAAGAAACGGCGCAACGAGTTCGCGAAATCGGGCCCCTACCACATTAAAAATATACAACTCTCGTTAATCTACCTTAACTACATATTTACATCACTGCACGCTTCGGCGTTGTACTGAAAGGCCCGTCCAACGGTACACTATCAAGTCAACGGTACATCCTTAGCGACGAAGTCAGAACAAGCTTATACGACGCTAGAACACCCGCCGAGGTACACCGTGCCATCCCTTTCTAATACACCGTTCCAGAAAGGGATACAAAGTGCCTCTGCAAGCGTGCTCGCTTAAAATTCTTGAAAACGTCGCCAGATGTCATTTGAAGTCGACACTAAAATGACATCTGTCATTCAAAGGACACACTCATCACTGAAGCGTCAGATTTTTGACAACCACTCAAGCATCTGTGTTCCTCACAATGTGACAGCTGTCAGATGAATCTGACACGTCAAAAACGACATCTAGTGACTTTTTCTCCCACGAATCTGCTTGTTAAGTTAACATGCAACATAACTGTCGTCTCCACGACACGTAACAATAATACCTAAGTACGCGCAACACTTGCATTCACTAATACAGATTGCTGTTCTAACTAAAAGACACTTCGCGGCCTCTGCAACTCGGCAACTGTTGCCGTTGTACAAACATATGTCTTAAATGAATTCGGAATATTCAGTTTAGGTTAGTTTGACTAAACCATCCTGTAAGTGTAAACGAATTTAGGATTTTAAAATAGTAGTAGACTACATTGGAATTAAAAATTCCATTCACATTTTGAATGATAAAACTAAAATTTTGGGGATTAATTTAAAAACACCTTATATTTCCAAGGCAACAATCGAGCAACGGCAATTAGTTGCTTACAGCTGGCAACAGTTAAAAATAGTGAAGGTTATTATAAATAATGTAATTTGATAAAATAAGTGGCTGTTCGATTTGAATATTCTAAAATGTCTGTCTAAGAAGGCATGTTGATTGCGTTGTCAAACAACGATAGAGGAGCGTTCAATCTGTTCTGTGAAACGGTCAGGGCGTCGCATCTTTACATTCAAGTGACATCCAGTTCCAAGTGGTACGAAAACCTTCACAAAGTTCAAAGGGCTCGTCTCCGTATACAAGCAATGCAATCGCCATACATTTCTTAAAAGCTTACAGTTTTGAAGTATATGAAGTACATGTATATTGCTCCACTTTTAGTAAGCTGTGGAAAGAAGTGAAGAAAGAAGACGTGAAAATTATTTAAACTTTCGACGGAATAGTATTAAAACAGCAGATTTGAGTTAGCGTCGTTATACAAAACGCCACCAACGCAGCGTACAACGATGTCCTAGATACTTGCATCAACTTTACGCGCGAGAAAACTAAGGCAAGCATTGGACTCTACGCAGTGTCGTTTCGTATAGCATGATTTATGAAAAAAAGATTAATAACCTTCACTACTATAACAACCTGTTTCACCACTATTAGTTAAACCCCTGTCATCTTATGTAGCACACGTTTATCACGCTCTTAGATTAGTATATCAACTCAATATATAACTCATTTTGATTAAACTTCATTCAATTTCAGGAAGGTCTAAATTCACGTAGAGTATTATTTTGAGTTGATATACTCTTGATCTAAGAGTGCCTTAAGACGATGTTTCTCAGTGGCGTAGTTTCCGGAGGGCTAGACGGGGTAGTGCCCCGGGGCCCCAAGCTCAGGGGTCCCTCGGACTCTGACTTACGAACTATAAATGACAAATCTGGAGTACGTCGAATTTGGAACACGACGAATATGGAACAAACAATTTTAAATAGTTTATAGTTGGGGCCCTAGTTTATTTTTTTCCCCAGGGCCTTTGGTTACCTAGCTAAGCCACTGACGATTCTGTTTATGAGCACGTAAAACAACAGACACTTAATGGATTACCCGCAGTAGTTCCTTTGGTTATTACCAAACTACTGCGAATAATCAAGCTTAACTGGTGAAACAAGCTTCCTTCCAGCGACAATACAGCAGAACGTTTAAACTAGAGCGCCGTCAGCGGACAGCGCCATCTATCGTTAGCTGCGCCAAGCGCGCAGGCAGCATAGGCGCTAGCAGATGAGCGCGCGGTCCGTGGGGGGGCGCGCGGGCCGCAGACGCAGGCAGGGCGCGGGCGAGCCGGCGCAGGCGCACGCGCACGCGCATGGCGGCGCGCACTCCGCCGGCAGCTTGCCCGGCTTCTCGTAGTCCGGCTGGAACTTCTTGCACAGCGCCAGCACGGACGGCGGGTGCGGCACCGACTTGCGGGATACCTTCCAAAGAGAAGAAAGTTTCGATTGAACTCAATTAACTTCATTAAACTTCAGTAAGCTAGTTGAGAAAGCAAGCCAAATACGAACTCTTCCGACAAAATACGGTGGCATCAAGTGACCATGGTCGTGGCCGTCTCATAGTGCGCGAGGTGCCTAACGGAAACAGTCGACATCCCGTGGCAATTTTTTTCCACGTCAGCCCAAGGTAGAGGCGATTAGCGACCACTTGCATTGAGTTGGAAACTGAACCTTATTATTTTCCGAATGCGTCACAATTTTCATTGTAATTATTCAAAATACGACCAGCTTTAAAAATACTCTTGTCAGGTATGTATTCGATAGCTGCTTTTGATTCTGTGGTAGTATGCTCCACCAAATGGGGCCTTAGGTATTAAGGGTTAAGACGCGAGAAAAGATTGTTTAAAAAAATCTTAATAATTGTTTGTTTCGTGTAATTACCAGTATCCTCACCTTGGGCGTGGAGGGCGCGTCCGGGCAGGGCGGGGACGCGTCGCGCGCATGCGCGTGCTTCAGCGGTTTGGAGTCCTCCTGCGTCGGCGCCGGCGACACTGGGCGATCTGCAGAACAAAACAATATTGTCATCAACACTATGTCCTCACGCGCATCTTTGATGCCTTCGTTGCACGCATTATAAGGAACACCGAAAATTCAACGATTTTGTCCTCAATATTAGCACAGGTACAGACAGCTTCCATCCAACCGAAGTAACTGGAGATTTATGGGAGAGGCCTATGTCCAACAGTGGAAGTCCTATGGCTGATATGATAAATGATAATGTAAGGACAGGGTCTTCGAGCTCAAAAACTGAGGGATAAACTAATTCCTAGTGTACCCCCAAACAACATTTTAATGTTCCATCAACTGTAGAATACTTTCCAGAAAAGAATTCATTCAGTCTCTCTGAAATCTTATCATCTCACACAAAATATTCTTAACTACCTTCACCTCTGTCCTCCTCATACGTCCCATTTGTGCCCTCGTTGCTCCCATTGACCCCATTGAATCCATGCCCATTGACCCCGTTTCATTTTATAATTTAAGCATTTAAATCTCATCATCCCATCCAAAATAACCTAAACTCCTCACCTCTGTCCTCATGCGTCCCATTTTGCTCCCATTGCTCCCATTGACCCCATTGTGTCTGTGCCCATTGACCCCGTTTCATTTTATAATTTAAGCATTTAAATCTCATCATCCCACCCAAAATAACCTAAACTCCTCACCTCTGTCCTCCTCATGCGTCCCATTTGTGCTCCCATTGCTCCCATTGACCCCATTGTGTCTGTGCCCATTGACCCCGTTTCATTTTATAATTTAAGCATTTAAACCTCATCATCCCACCCAAAATAACCTAAACTCCTCACTTCTGTCCTCCTCATGCGTCCCATTTGTGCTCCCATTGCTTCCATTGACCCCATTGTGTCTGTGCCCATTGACCCCGTTTCATTTTATAATTTAAGCATTTAAATCTCATCATCCCATCCAAAATAACCAAACTCCTCACCTCTGTCCTCCTCATGCGTCCCATTTGTGCTCCCATTGCTCCCATTGACCCCATTGTGTCTGTGCCCATTGACCCCGTTTCATTTTATAATTTAAGCATTTAAATCTCATCATCCCACCCAAAATAACCTAAACTCCTCACCTCTGTCCTCCTCATGCGTCCCATTTGTGCTCCCATTGCTCCCATTGACCCCATTGTGTCCGTGCCCGTTGACCCCGTGGGGGCGGGAGTCGTCGCCGTCGTCGAGCCCCTCCTCGCTGGCGTCGCTCGCGTCGAAGCCGACCCCCACGATGGCGCGGGGGATGTCCGCGTCATCTTTTAACCAGGGGTGCTCCAGGCACTCTTCCACTGTTAGACGACCCCTGAGGACGAAAGACACGTTACATTTGAATGGTCTAGCCAGGCTTGTGCTCAGCGAAGTAAAAGTAGTAACATACGCTATATTATCTAACACGCCGACGTTCGCGATCGCATTGGCCATCTCTCTCTACCCTCGTCCTTTACCGTGTGACAGAAAGAAGTAGTGAAAACGATTGTGATGCCAAGTTTTTGACAATAAGGTATTCGATTTCACTTATTTTCTCATTAATGACAATCATCTTCTATACCTGACTGACTGACATCGCACAGCCTAAGCTACTAGAGCCAGTGTAACCTCCTGAGCCCTCGCGTACTTTATAAAGCACCAATTAACACTAAGAATAATGGCCGAATGTACTTTATAAAGTACAAATTGTTCATTGAATAATGAATTCAAAAAAAAATTAAATAATATCCTAACAAAGGATGTATTACCAACCGACAAACCACTCTGTTCACCTGGTTGGGTGGTTAGTAGCAGGTCAACTACGTCTAGGTCTTAACCCGGCAGTCCCGCAGTCAGCGGTATCGGCAATTTTTGAAAAAATATTAGTTTTTCTTTTACAAATATACAATTTTACTCGCAAATGTGATGAAAAACATTGTATGTCGCACGGGCGGCACTAGAATTATGAACATCGACTCATTAAAGCCCTCAGTTTTCGACTTCGGGCTTCTAATAGACTCTCGTTCGTAATTCCTTATTTACCGCCCTTAAGACACAATGTACTATTATTTAATGTAGAATTTTTGGGACTATAATGTAACGACGAGGTTTGAAACAAGAACTGTTTTAAATTTAGTCAATTTAAGGGTTAAGCACTAAGTTTCTTTAAATAAAGTCAGGACTCAGCGAGGTTAACTATTTACTTCCAATTTTGGCAGACGCATAGAGAGAGATGCATTGCGAATTGGTCCCAGCGCGGTATTACCTATATCGATAAAATCGGAAAATATCACAAGGGTTGAGGAGGGGTTATTATTAATTTTAACATTGAATATATGATTCCGACACCGAAAATCGATCGAGGCGGAATCGTTGGCTGGCCAGCTCCAAAATTGGTACTTCATACCTTGCCGCCTCGCTGTTAGTACGGGAGTGAAAGGGACGGTACGATACGAACTTCGATTTTCGTAGTAGCCCCCCCAGAAGTAGGAAAGAAGTTTAACAGATAAGTGTGTCCCATGTCCGTTAGCCAAGACACTCACTTGGGGTCGACGACGAGCGTGTCGCGGATGAACTGCTGCGCGCGCGCCGACACGCCCCGGAACAGGTCGCCAGGGAAGCTCAGCTGGCACTGCGCTATGTTCAGGTACGTCTCCTAAGAACATACAATAATCTGTATTACAAACAGTCATCGAGAACCAGTTCCGGTTTTAGCACTTCCAGCGCCCTGGGTGAGATTTCCTCGGCGCCCCAAACTTTAGGGAATTTTCTAGAAGGTACAGGCTTGAAGCGCCCCTTTATGCCCGGCGCTCTGGGCGGTCCCAAACGCCGCTACTACTTATACATCCATGTCAGTCCTTGTCTGATACGTCATTATACGCCTTGCTTTAAGTTAAGTAGAATCTGAGAGCTGATACACATTTTATAATACATGTTTAAGACGTATTTACTAAAAAAAAAGGCTTGATTGAAGAGTCTGTGGTGGAGCTTGAATTTCTAAATACACTTGCGTGCATAGACCAATAATGTCTTAGAGCAGATGCCGTATTGTCGCACTCGCATTCAGCGTCTCTTTCTACACTCGTCTTATACGGTGTGACAGAAAGGAGTGGTGAAAACGATTGTGATTCCAATTGTGTTAGACAATCAGGCCACAGAGAGTGTAGTTATGTCTGTATCTAACTTATTAACTGTGTTCTCGCAAGATTTCACATACAACACACACACACACACACTAACATCACGCCTGTATTTCCAAATGGGGTAGGCAGAGCACACGAAACGTTACCGCTTCGGAGCCACTTTTAGCAATTTTAGGTTTAAAGTTTGATAAAAAAGGTACCTAGTTAAGGAACCCTAACCATCCTTACATTGTAATTCCATAACCTTGTGCAACAGTGTTTCCTATCGCATAATTAGTTACACCTCATATTGACTAATCTCAAGTCAAGAGCGAACCAATTCAAGAAACACGTAACGGCAATAACTTCATTATTTTACGATGACATTTATGGCTATTGTGTGCTCTTGAGACGGTTACGCCAATTAGTAGAGGGGTGACTAAGATGCATCAGGAGCGTATATAAACGGGAGCTGCGTCTCCTAAAGATCATTCTGGAGCACCTCCTCTCTCCGTGCAGTTGTACTTCCAAGTGAATATAAGTCTTAACCCAAAAGTCGCAGTTTCAATTAAGTATCAACCTCGGACCCTCAACGTTGGAACCAGCTACGCAGCTCATCTCGACAGGTCGAGTAGGCCACGACCCAACTTGACTGGCGCAGACCGGTTACGGAAATTCCGAAGAACTCCAGGTGAAAGAAGACACTGAAGTAAGTGACCAACTTTATTTTCCCTCGGAGCTCTGTTCTTTCAAGAATTTGTCGGAATAACGGACCAAACAAATAAAACTGTTGAGATTAGCGTAACAGAACACGCTGAAAAAACCACGTTGAACATAAGAAAAGTACTGAGAGGAGAAGCTACAGAATCGGGAGGATCCATACGGTAGAGATACAAAAAGTAGTCGTTCTCAAAAACCTTTCCTTCCTTAACAAATTATAATAATCATACTATTGTATTTTGTGTGTGTGTGCGTGTGTAAATCTTTATATACATAACCTTTTGCGAACTCGTCTGCAGCGAATAGCGAATTGATGGTTAACGTTTATAATTGTATTTTACTCTTGTGTGTGTATTAAATAGACTATTACAAAAAAAAGCAACGCGTAAATCTGAAAAATCAATATTGCAGATTTTATAAAGGGGTCAATTACGTGTATATCGAAAACGAATACACAGTAATAATTGTAAAAACTAACAAAATATTAAGGATCAATACTTGTAGTCTTTATCCAACAAAGAATAATACATATTCAACTTTTAACATAAAAATAATAAAATTAACGGTTCTTGATATTTACGGTGTGAAAGTAAAACAAATAAACTTTAAAACATGGATTTGTTAGCAAATGCAGCGAGGAGAGCAGTTAGACAATCAGTACCAGTACAAGCGATAAGGCAAATAGCCCAAATAGCGCCTAATGAGCAAGCAAACGTAGCCGCACCAGTGGCACAACCAGAAGATATAGTTGAACAATTAGCCGAACCATTTCGTGATAACATTAATTTAGAAGAACACGAACAAGATTATATGCATCCCAATTCCATATTAGATGAGGACAATACATCATCAATTGATGAAACATCTCACTTTCAAAATTATGAACCAGATCCAACAATTGTATCAGCGACAACACCTAACCCGACACTATTCATGCCAAATTTGGGTACATCACAAAGACCATATCAAAGTAACTCTCCTTCATTAAGCGAAATGATCGCAATTATACCAATGTATAATGGGGATCCAAAACAATTAACCCGCTTCATACATAAATGCGATTTTGTTATAAAACAGTTTAGGAATTGTCCAAATGACCAATACTTATACATTTTAGAAGTAATTACGACTAGACTCATAGGGAAAGCAGCAGACCTAATAAGTGAAAATAATTACTGTTTACACAATTGGCCACTATTAAAACAATTATTAACGCAACATTTTGGAGATCAGAGAAATGAAAAATATTTAAAAACTGAATTGGAAAAATTAACTATTAAACCAGGTGAAAAATTAATCGAATTCTGCTCAAGGATACAATCCGTTAGAAGTCAATTATTCGCGAAATTAAACGAAAATCCAGATACAAATACAACTAACTTGAAGATGACCATATATAACAATCAAGCATTAGAAGTATTTCTGTATAACATACCGGAGCGCATATTACGCGCAATAAAAATAAAAAATCCAACTACTCTCGAAGAAGCACTGCAATATGCAATGGAAGAAGAAAACTTCAACGAACATTATTATAGAAATAGGAACAAGAATTATAGAAATATACAACCACATAACATACCTCAATATCAAAATCCAAGATATACTCAAAGAATATCATATGTCAGAACACCCACCTATCAGAATACAAGACCAAATTTCTATCCAAGAACATCTTATCCAATGTTACAAACAATACCCTTTACTAGACCAAACCAAACTAGAAATCAAGTAATCCAACAAAGACCTTCGTTTAACCAACGACCAAGGCCGAACAATCAATACGGAGTAAACCCCAGAATTCAACATAACCAACAAATAGGAGCTTATCAAAGAACAAATCCGAACCAACAAAGAGGGTTTCCTCAAAATAATAATTACGTAAATTATCATACAGGACAAAATCAAAATAATGATTCTCCTACAGAACAAATTAACAACCGCGAAGAAGCAACAACTTCCCGAGCTGAACGAAATTTTCTAGTCCAAGCCTCGACACAAAATCAAACAAGGTAAAAATAACGTTATTACCATATTTATTCATCCCAACAATGAAACTAAAATTACTTATAGACACCGGTAGCAGCCGATCATTCATAAGTAATAAAACCATGAATAAATATTATAATAAATGTAAACAGATCGAGCCATTTGATGTCATAACAACGCACGCGATTAGCACTCATAATACGGTCGTAAAAATCCCGCTGTTCGAAATATTCAATGAACAGTTTGTCCATAAATTTTATGTTTACGATGTAGATGACACATACGACGGTTTGTTAGGAATAGATCTTCTTGTAAAATTAAACTCAATAATTGATTTAGAACGAAAAATATTAATAACATCAAAAACAACTATACCAATACAATTATCAAATACTACAACAATAAAAATGCCAATATTAACTTTAACAATTCAACCACGAACAGAACAAAGAGTTATTATACCAACTCAATTAAAACATGGAACAGGAATAATAGAAAAAGTAGAATTCGATACAGGAATAACAATGCCATGCGCATTAGTACAATGTGAAAATGGTTTTGCACAGACAACAATTCAAAATTCCACAGAAAAAGAAATAAAAATTAAAATATTAGAACCATTCCAAATAGAAACATATAACAACAAAATTATATGTAATTATGCAACTCATTCCAATAACGAACTACTAGTAAAAAATTTAGAAAGACTTCGTACGAAACACATGAATGAAGAAGAAAAACAAGCCATTACTAAATTATGCTATGACTATAGAGACATATTCTTTCACGAAAAGATTCCTCTGACATTTACGCATGAAGTAAAACATCACATTAGGACAAAAAATGAAAACCCAATTTACATAAGACCATATAGACAATCACCCAGTCAAACAGCTGAAATTAAAAACCAAGTAGATAAATTATTACAAAATAATATCATTAAACCCTCATTTTCTCCATGGAGCGCACCAGTACACATCATACCAAAAAAACTGGATGCCACAAATGAACAAAAGTATAGAATGGTGATTGACTATCGGAAATTAAATGAAGTTACTATTGACGACAAATACCCTTTACCCAATATTAATGACATTTTCGACAAATTAGGAAATAGTACATATTTCACAACCTTAGATTTAGCCTCAGGGTATCATCAAATTGAAGTCAATAAAGCAGATATACAAAAAACAGCCTTCAGCACGCAATACGGACATTATGAATTTCTAAGAATGCCCTTTGGATTAAAAACAGCACCTGCAACATTTCAACGTACTATGGATAATATACTGAAAGGACTTCAAGGCATACATTGTCTTATATACTTAGATGATATTATTATATTCTCAGCAACCCTATCAGAACATATAACGCGTCTAAGAAAAGTATTTGAAACACTCAGACAAGCAAATTTAAAAATACAATTGGACAAATCAGAATTTTTACGAAAAGAAGTTTTATATCTCGGTCATACAATCACTAAAGAAGGATTAAAACCAAACGAAGACAAAATAAAATCAGTGTTGAACTATCCTTTACCAAAAACAGTTAAAGAAATTAAATCATTCCTAGGACTAGTAGGATATTATAGAAAATTTATACCAGATTTTGCAAAACTGACAAAACCAATGACAATGAAATTGACAAAAGGACAAACATTTACCATTACTCAGGACTTTATAAACGCATTTGAAACATGTAAAACTCTTTTGACTAATGCACCAATTTTACAATATCCAGATTTTGAAAAACCATTCATTCTTACGACTGATGCCTCAAATGTAGCTTTAGGCGCAGTATTATCTCAAGGAACAATTGGAAGCGATAAACCAATCGCCTATGCTAGTAGAACATTAAATACCACCGAACAAAAATACAGCACCATAGAAAAAGAACTTTTAGCAGTTCTATGGGCAGTTAAATACTTCAGACCATACCTTTATGGTAAGAAATTCCAAATATACACAGATCACAGGCCCTTAGCATGGCTTTACTCCCTTAAAGAACCAAATAGTAAATTAACACGATGGAGACTAAGATTACAAGAATACAATTTTGACATTATCTATAAACAAGGAAAACAAAACACAAATGCGGACGCATTATCTAGAATTCAATTAAACACACTAACGATTCAAGATAATGATGAACCAATTTACGAAAACATTCCATCGACATCTAGGCAAACAAACGATATTCCCGATGATATATCTGAGACCACCTTAAGCGTGGAAGATGAAACTGAATACATAGAAATAGAAGAATTAGACCAAAATGCAATAATTCCAATTCTACATGAAGCGGTAGACATAAAATCAAATCAAATCTTATTAAATCATTGGTACCGCAATGAAACTAAAATATTGCACAAAGCAAATGGGAAAATTATGGATGTCTTCCTACCCTTAAATACAGAAATAATTGAAAATTTCATAAAGAAACACATAGAACCTAATAAGAAATATTTCGTATATTTTCATTCAAATCAGATAAAAGAATATTTTTGTAAAACAGTAGCAAAACTTTTTGAAACAAATACAATCCCATTCATTGAATGTACTAAAAGACTGACTATTTTGACAAACGAAGAAGAACAAAAAGACATTATATTAAAATACCACGACGGTAAAACATGTCACAGAGGTATAAACGAAACTTACAATAAAATAAAAAGACAGTACCATTGGTCAAACATGAAAAACACAATTACAGCAGTCATTAATAATTGTGAAATTTGTAAGAAAATGAAATATGATCGAAAACCACTAAATCCATTAATCGAACTAACGCAAACTCAAAACAAACCTTTTGAGGAGATATTTATAGATTTATTCAAAATAGATGGAAATTTATATTTAACACTAGTAGACGCATTTAGTAAATTAGGATACGCCATACAAATACAAAATAGATCAACTCCAGAAGTAGTTAAAGCGTTAATAAAATACTTTTCAACATACGGAACACCTTTCAAAATTAGTTGCGACCCAGGATCAGAATTTAATAATAATTTAATTAAAGAACTACTAAACCTTTACAAAATAAATTTACACATAGGAACTCCTAATAACCCGCAATCAATGGGAATAATAGAAAGATTCCACAGTACCATTGTAGAAACGTATAGACTAGCTAAATACGAAAGAAAAATTACAGATGCAGCAGAAGTAATGACTTATTCACTAATGTCATACAATAACAGCATTCATTCAATGACAGGATTCACTCCATTTGAAGTAGTAAATTCAAAATTCAAAATTCAAATTCAAATGATTTATTCAGTAAATAGGCCGCAATGGGCACTTTTACACGTCATTTTTTTAAACTACCAGCGCTTTCGGAAAGACCATCATTGCCAAGAAGAATGCGCCGCAAGAAACTTGGCAGAAAGTCATTTTTTCATAAAAATATAATTACAAATAAAATACTTAAAAACGATATTATACAATTAAAGAAAAAAAAAATACAAAAAAATAATAATAAAAGAAATACAGGGATGTATGGGGTCCCTTAGTTAAAATACTAAACACTAACTATATCTACGTTCAGTGGAAGTGTAGAATGCTTCCACCGTCATAAATTTAAAAAAGTATTTGGACATACTGACGCACGAAGTATATTCGATCTTAATTTCAATCATAACTATATGCAACAAATGATCAAAGATCATTACAAAAGAACAAAAATACTATATCAAATCATTACAGAAAGAATGATACAAGCAAAACAAAATACAAGACAAAGACTAGAACCAACTGCATCGACAAGCCAAAATTTTAAACAAGGAGATATTATATATACTAAAATGGTTAATAAAAGATTAGCAAAGGATAAACCAAGATATGAAACAGCTATTGTTAGGGAAACTCCTGAAAGAAATGTTGTACCAATACTAGTAAAAGGACGAGAAACCACCGTACCAATTAGAAATATCAAGAAACCAAATAAAATAACAAAAGCATTAAATTTTCTTAAAATTAAAACTACAAGACAATGATCCTTAATTTAATTAAAGGGAAATAAAAAATAAATAAATGATAAAAACGAACCCCAATGGCCAATTATACGAAATAATATGAATATGAAATGATATGAAATAATATTATAAGAAAATTGTGAGAAGATATTAAAATTATACCCTGGTACCAGAAGAAGAAAATATTGTAAAATTAAAGAGAGTCTGGACATAAAGTCTACTTCGGTATACATTCTCGTGACATGTCACGGTATACGTCTCTCACATAAGTAATTATAATAAGCACCAATTTTTAGAATTAGAAATTATACAACATGTCTACCTTATTAGAAAATATATAACACTGTTACATAGTAATTACTAGAATTAAGTTTTGTAATCGCATAAAATAAGGCACTACAATTGTTATCCTCAAACCCTTTTCCTTTTCCCAAAATTATGAGAACGTGAAGAAAGAAAATAAAAACGCGATGAAAGCGAAAGCAAAAAACTATAACAAGGATAAATGACAAGTTGGTAATATGTCGCACAAACTTAATAACAAGAATGTTTTTGTGACAGATTATTAAAATGTTATAACTCCGGTCGTCGTAAAGTGAAAGTGAAAAGTAACAATAAAAACAATCAAAAGTGAACAAAGTGATATTTCAAATGGAAAAGTGAATAAAACAACAATAAGTGATAACAATAGATTTAATCATAAAATTGTAAAACTAACATAATTTTATAATTATCATTAAGAAAAATTATCTGCGATAATTTTCCTCTTAAGGAGGGAGGAGTTAAGGAACCCTAACCATCCTTACATTGTAATTCCATAACCTTGTGCAACAGTGTTTCCTATCGCATAATTAGTTACACCTCATATTGACTAATCTCAAGTCAAGAGCGAACCAATTCAAGAAACACGTAACGGCAATAACTTCATTATTTTACGATGACATTTATGGCTATTGTGTGCTCTTGAGACGGTTACGCCAATTAGTAGAGGGGTGACTAAGATGCATCAGGAGCGTATATAAACGGGAGCTGCGTCTCCTAAAGATCATTCTGGAGCACCTCCTCTCTCCGTGCAGTTGTACTTCCAAGTGAATATAAGTCTTAACCCAAAAGTCGCAGTTTCAATTAAGTATCAACCTCGGACCCTCAACGTTGGAACAGCTACGCAGCTCATCTCGACAGGTCGAGTAGGCCACGACCCAACTTGACTACCTACAATAGTAACAGGTTGCCAGCCCGCCTACGGTATACTTTAACCTATATCCTCCCTCAGTCGCCTCTTACGACATCCACGGAAGAAATGGAGAGGTGTAATTCTAACCCACGGGAGAATATAAAAATATTTCATTTCTATATGTAAGACCTGAGTGCTTTTCTCGATTGGCAGGTGCATGCCCACTTACCCAAAATAGGGAAGAGTGGCGGAGGAAAGGGAAGGCCTTTGCCCAGCAGTGGGACATAACACGGGCTACAAAAAGGCGCTTACCTGTTTGGTGTCGCCAGCGAACGGTGAGTAACCGCTGACGAGGACGTAAGCCAGCACGCCGACCGACCACATGTCTGCTGCCAGCGACAACGGCTCGTACGACAGGATCTCCGGCGCTGCAGGAAGGAAAGGAAGATCAGACTACAGTTAATGTTAAAATGGTCTCGCCGGAAGACCAGCGCTGGCTCCAACCGAGGAGAATTTTATGCTGAGGCGGGACTTTCGGGCACAAACAAATATTTGTAATTTTTACTATTTTGTGTTCTTATTTTTTCTTCATATGAGAGAGAGAGAGAGAGAGAGAGAAACATTGATTTACACATAAAAATACATTAGATGGAAAGAATAAAAATAACATCGAATAGTATAAAGTGGGCCCCACTCAGCATAATGTTACGGCAAGCCGCAACGCTGTTCTCATACATATGTTCTACGCAACCCACGTTATACGTCACGTGTACGATATTGGAATTACGACCAACTATTAATTCAAGCCCTCTCAGTCTTCGACTTCGGGCTTCTAATAGGCTCTCGTTCGAAATACAGTATTTGACAAATTTTGAATTTACCATATCCTCTATAATTATTATGAAAATATAGATAAACAGACAATGTACTTATAACGAAGAAAAAAAAATCAGTTGAAAATTGAATTTATCTAAGCAGTGAATTTTTGAAATTCTATATATCTGTCTTTTTCAAAAGCTGCTACTATTTATATCAAGGCAAAGTTAAAAATTGTTTAATTCATAAAATCAAAATAAATGGTCAAAAACCGTATTCCTTATTTACCGCACTTAAGAAAATGTAAAATGCCACCTTCACAGATAGCAAGGCCGTGACAAAACATCATTCGTAACAAATCGCTTTCTGCCCCAGAATTTAGCAAAGTTGCACTGCTAACTATAAATAATTTAATCTGTCGCCGGCTCAGACTTTTACGATGCGTCTGCGCAAGGATCGCGTGCCGCACAGTAAGTTATCTCCGTGCGGGAAATGCAATTAAGAAATATAATTGGAGCGAGATTTGTCATTCCAACGGGATAAGAAATTAGTTCAGTTTAACACCGTTAGCGGCTTCATAAAATCACTATTGATTTTATGAAGCCACGGGGCTCCTAACTGTCCTGAGTTTTATGGCTGGAATTTTAATAATCTTTTTATTATATAAAAATTAATCCCTATTTCCCTAGATCACGGCATCACGCGTGAACGGCTGGACCGATTTCGCTAATTCTTTTTTTGTTGTGTTTGCTATTGTCAGGAGAAGGTTCTTATAAAAGAAGATTTAGAAAATTAAAAAAAAACTAAACCGGGGGCGAAGCCGCGGGCACCAGCTAGTAATAAATAAATATCATGGGACACTTGAGGACACCAATTGACCCAGTCCCAAACTAAGCAAAAGCTTGTACTATGGATACTAGGCAACGGATAAACATACTTATATAGATAAATACATACTTATATATATATATATATATTAAACATCGAAAACCCGTGAACAAACATTCGTATTATTCATACAAATATCTGCTCTGGTGAAGCAATAACCATGGATAAGTATGCTCCACCGCTTTTATATATTTATCAGATGACTTACACGCAGAGATCGGAATTTTCACGGCATTTTTGATCTGTCATAGTGCCATCTCACTTATCGACTCTATCTAAATGATATCGATAATGATATTATCGTAAAATAATAATCTTAGTATCTTTTATAAAGACACTAATGGAACACTTATTAGCACTACAATAGACTTTAAATATGAAATTGAATTATTAAATAATAAATTGTTAACTATTCATAAAATACAAAATATACTATTCTACTATTAAATTAAAATAACTAAAACTTTAATTAAAAAAGAGAGGTGGGACTCTTGGCATCGTGCCCATCACGCAGGCAGCATTCCCGCGTTGAACTGCGATTGAGATTCTTTGCGCGAGAAAGCTGCCGGCGCGAGGGTTGCCTGTTGCCTCCCTTAACCTATTGCTGAGCTCCCTGTGTAGCTCTAGCACACCCTTACCCCAAGGACCTAGAGTCTCGACGTCGAAAACAAAGAAATGATTATTTTCATATATATAATAATCCATATTTATGTCTATTTTACTGACTGCTCAAAAGTTAATTGAAAGGGATCGTTCTTTAAAGATAAAACCGTCTATTGTTGACCTCTACTTTTAAATCTTTTTGAACATGTTGTGTATCGATATTGAATATCGGAAGTCGATAAGCGAGAAGTCACTTTGACAGATCGAAAATACCGCGAAAATTCCGATCTCTGCTTTCAGGCTCGATCGCAGTTCAATTTCATTGAAAAAAATCAACAGTCCACTCACCAACATAGTCCCTCGTGCCTAATATCTCCCGGACATGCGCTCCAGGCTGTATGGCACGGCTGATCCCGAAGTCGCAGATGAGCAGCTCCTCGCCCTCTGCCGTCAACAGCAGGTTCTGTGGCTTGAGGTCCAGATGGGCGATGCGGCGCGCGTGGAGGTGCGCCAGCCCTTCCAGCACGTGGCGGAGGGCGCGCCGCGCCGCACCCTCCGAGAGACGCTCCTCCTCGTCCAGGAGGCGCTGTAACTCGCCTCCAGCGCAGAGCTCGAGAACTATGGCCACTTCTGAACGGGTTTCGTATACCTGGAATTATTTGTGATGGGTTAATAACGGTTTCTTTACAAGCGAAATATCGCTAGATAACATTAATATCCAGAGAGAGAGAGAGAGAGAGAGAGAGAGAGAGAAAGAGAGAGGGGGGGGGGGCTCATTTAGTTATTTAATCAATCCCAAACGCGATGCCAAAATTACGATACTAGCGCCAACTAGTCACAGACACCCTCATTGAGTTGATGTGTTAAGATTATTATTTACATGTACTTATATCATACTCTAGCAGGGTGTCGTATATCGTATACACTAGAGTACAGGATGCGGTGAATACACAAGGAAACATTTTGTCCCTTTGGCAGCTTTTGATCCTTTTCAAAGCATAGATTAGATCTTGTATGGAATACTGCCGACACCTTTGTGACGGATCCGGCAAGTATCAGCTAACCGCTTTGGATTTAGCAGAGCGCCGGGCCCGAAGACTCTTGGTGATAGTCCATTGACCGGGAGCAGGCTACAGAGCCTCGAACACCGTCGTAGAGTTGTTGGTCTGTTTTTGCCAGGTGCAAAGTTTTATTGGAAAAAAGGTCTCACCTCGTGCAGCCTGACGACGCGCGTGCACCCCGCGCAGAGCGCGAGCACGGCCACCTCGTGCTGTATCTCGCGCGTGCTGTCGGCGGCGCGCCGCCGCTTGCGGATGAACTTGGCGGCGTACTCCGCGCCCGACACCAGGTGACGGATCTTGCGGACCGACGCGAATTTACCCCTGGAACGAGGAAAAAAAACATGTTCACAATCGTATAAAGCGATCACAATTAAGTCACATTTACGTTTAATAACAGACTTTTTATCTTTGATTTACTTTTAACAGACATTCTTTATCACCCTACTTATGTCTTTGACTTACTTCTTTCAAAATCTTTATACTTCAACTTATGATATGAGTGATAATAAAATAGTTATAGTTAAGAACATAATTTAGGAAATAGAAAAACCACATCCACAACGAGAGGTTTTGTCAGCGGCAGGTATACATTGGAGATATCCGCAACAGGCTTCGTCAACAAAACAAATTCTAGATCCACATGCTTCGTCATTGGCCAGATTTGGTCATTGTGTCTTATGTGTGTGGCCTATGTATTATGGACGTTTAATTACTTGCAAAGATTTATGTTTCTCTTATTTACATTGTGACCGCGAACTTGAACTCTGATTGAGCTCAAAACGCGTCAGCATAGTGATGGTGGTGAAGGTAAGGTTTGTGTGATTTGCGTGTGTTCTTATAGTGTGAAGGTGGAGGAGCTGCCGTAGATATCTTCAGGTTGCGGCTGCGGGTGAGCAAAGTAATTGTCTGTAGATCAGTAATGCCTGATTCAATAAATTATTATACTTTAAGTAGGTACAGTCAAGTGTAAAAATATGAACTTATTCAAAGTTTCAAAAATAAGTACCACAGACTTATTCCGACGCAATACGGCCGTAGTAACATATTGTTGAGTGGGTCGAATATTTACTTATTTTTGCACTTGACTGTACATAGTTCTGAGACTAATTATCTATTTTTAGTTCTCAGCAGCTTATTTCACAGCAATAATACTTATAACAAATTAACTTTATGATACAGCTGACTAATAGCCCATTTCTCTGTTTAAAGTGATTAGGCAATTTCATAAAAGCGTCACACGCGTAGTTAACAGCCAACCTCATTCACGTATCTCACGGACACGCTCTTAGACCTTAACACCTTCGTATCAAGGTTGAAATTCATGCCAGCTGAGTGGAATACCTCATTCTGTGACTGTTCCAGGCTGTCTAATTACCGCCGCTGTTTCGAGTCGCGCGCGAAATTCCTTTCCTTAACTCATTTGTGAATGATAACATTCAATTAAAGTAGTCATGGATAGACTAAGTGGTGGCTTAGTGGTTTGACCTGTGGCCTCTCTACTCGCGCACGAAGGGTTCCGTACTATTATCTACAACATTAGACATTGGCAAAAAAAACAAGTTTGTTGTATGGGAGACCCCTAAAATATTTATTTTAATTTAATTGTTTATTTTGAAAGTGATTATAAAGTCACCAGCATTAATATCTGCCACAGCAGAGCGTGCAAAAGTATCTGACACGTCCTTCCGGCCCTAGAAATAGAGTCGTATCAGATATTTATGCACGCTTGTTGTGTCAGATATTGGTGCTGGTGACTGTACAACTAATGATTCTGTGAATATTTCAAGCGTCTAGCTGTTGCCGTTATTAATATCAAACAAAAAAAACGGCAAAACATCACGTTTGTTGTACGGGAGCCCCCCTTAAATACCTATTTTTTCTGTTTTTAGTATTTGTTGTTATAGCGGCCACAGTAATACATAATCCGTGAAAATTTCAAGTATCTAACTATTACGACTCAAGAGATAGAACCCGGTGACAGACGGACGGACAGACAGACAACGGAGTCTCAGTAGTAGGGTTCCCTTTGGGTACGGAACCCTAAAAAAGTATGACAAATGTGCGAATTATCTCGTCAAAGTGGCAATGGGCAGGCCATATAGTAAGGAGGATAGATGGCCTTTAGGGCCGAAAAGTTTTCAAATGGAGACCGCAGATCGGCAAGCGCAGAATAGGATGTCCAAAAACGAGATGGACGGATGACCTGGTTAAAGCCTGGATTCGCGGTGCAGGCCGCTTCTAGTCGAAGCAATAGGAGGTGTATGGGGGTCCAACAGTGGACGTCCTACGATTAGAGCTGGGAAAGCAAGAGCTCAATAGTTTAAAATGACGTTAATTAATCAACCGGGGATTGATGCAAAACTACGTCACATAATGACGAGGGCCCGGATTCGATTCCCATCCTCAAGTTTATTCTTTACTGTTCCATCAGTATTAACAAAAAGTAAACGAACGATAGAACCATAAGTACAACAAAAATTTCAAAAGTTGAATTACGTTAAATTGAAAAGATTCTAATTCAGTTACCAAAAAATTCAAAACTATTCCTGTGCCTGTGCAAGACCGCAGACAGTGTTTTGCAAAAAATAGTAAACTTAACGTGTAAAATAATTAGATTATCATTATTTACAAAGCCTAGTAAATCTAGTCCGCCGTCCTTTACTAAACCTCGTCACTTGCCATGTTGGGGGCTGCCTCCGCGCTTCCATACTGCGCTGTGACTCACGCGCATGCGCCGATATTCTTTGCATTTCTTATTACCTTTATATAGTATTTACCATTGATTCTAAATGGGCACAAGACATTTAACAGGAGTTGTTGCCGCCGTCAATGAGATGTCAAATAAACACGTATATCAATGATTTGGTAAGAATTACAAAAACCGGCAAAGTAAGAGTTGCACTCGCACACCGAGGGTTCCATATAATTTTTAGGTATCTATAATAATTAAAATTCAAATCATTTATTCAGTAAATAGGCCGCAATGGGCACTTTTACACGTATTTTTTTTAAACTACCAGCGCTTTCGGAAAGACCATCATTGCCAAGAAGAATGCGCCGCAAGAAACTTGGCAGTCATTTTTTTTTTAATAAAATATAAACAAATAAAATACTAAATCTTAAGGCCTTTGCCCAGCAGTGGGACACTATTGCAGGCTAGTAAAAAAAATACTTAAAAACTTCAGTATAAAAATTAAAGAAAAAAATACTAGAAAAGAAGATATCCACTGTTATTAGTTTAGTACGGCAATTTGTATGGAAACAGCTATTTTAATGATTTTATTTGAATCTTTTAAACGCGTTGACTTAAAAGTTTTATTTTTAACTGCTTCCAGGGTTAGCAAACCTGAGCAATTGATAATTATTTCAGCTTGATACCTCCACGCATTTCTGAGAAAAATGCTCTTGATGAGGGGACAATAAAGTGATCCTATAAAAAAGTAGAACCCTGTCGCAGGGAGACGCTGTCCTTATCAAGACTTTGATAAGCGCGGCAAATGCTGATTGCCGTTTTATCGAGTGTCACGCACAAGCTTATTATTCGACTGGATGGCAAGCAACGAAAGGAGCAAGTAGATCTCCTGATGGTAAGAGATCACCACCGCCCATAGACACCTGCAACACCAGGAGGATTGCAGATGCGTTGCCAACCTAGAGACCTAAAATGGGATACCTCAAGTGCCAGTAATTTCACCGGCTGTCTTACTCTCCACGCCGAAACACAACGTATAATGCGCATACTCAACTGTTCATTCACACTGCGCAGGGCAAGTGTAAATCTAGCACGTTTCCTAGCGGCGTAGCAGCGCATAAATCTGCTTTCCTGCAATTAGGAGCGTCGGCGCACCGCCCGCGGCGCCTGCGCTGTCAACGCGGCCGCGGGATTACACGGGATTATACTTCCCGGAATGTACGGCCCATTAATGCACGCCCTGATAATTTGTGCACTGTACAGATAACATAAAGGCAAGCGTTGGAGGCCTGCCTACCGACAGCTCGTCTCAAGGCTCCCCGTCTTGAGTTATATAAAAATAAAACGGAAACCCAGTAGTTATTAACCCATTTTATGAAAAAATGTAAGTTTCTTGCCGCGCATTTTTGGCTGATGGTCTTTCGAAAGCGCTGGTAGTTTAAAAAAATGACGTGTAAAAGTGCCCATTGCGGTTACTGAATAATGAAGTCCTATTTAACCGCTTGTTCTAATGAACCACGGGAGTAAAGCCGCAGGTAAGAGCTAGTATGTAATGTGACATAATATAAAAAGACCTGTCAGTTAGTTCCGACTGGTTTTGGATCGCACGCTGCGCAGTAAATCAATCATTAGAGACGGCGCAGCGGAATGAATGCTGGCGTTTTGAAATTGTATTTTGCTTCTGGGAAATGCGCGTGAACACGATCGATCAGCAGAGGCCTTTGGACCATGGGTATCAAAATAAATGTATACACAATATCAAAAAGTGTCATCATCATCTCAGCCTATATACGTCCCATTGCACACAGGCCTCCTCGTAGAATGAAAGGGCTTGAGCCGTAGTTCCACGCGGGCCAGTGCGGATTGTGAACTTCACACAAACCATTGAATAGCTTCGCAGGTTTGTGCAGGTTTTCTCGCGATGTTTTCCTTCACCGTAAAACTCGTGGTAAATTTCGTATGTAATTCGCACATGCATATCGAAAAACTCAGAGGTGCGAGCCGGGGTTTGAGAAACCACTATGCCACCATGGCTTATCAAAACGTCTCCTGTACTAGTACTTAAATTAACATTGAAGTGATTGAAATAGAGTCGTATCAGATATTTATGCACGCTTGTTGTGTCAGATATTGGTGTCAGTGACTATCCCTACTTCCCTACTATTATAAATGCGAAAGTAACTCTGTCTGTCTGTACGTTACGCTTTCACATCGAAACCACTGAACCGATTTTAATGAAATTTGGTAGGTATATAGGTAGTTTGAACCCCAAGGATCAACATAGGATACCTTTTATTCCGGTAGAGGGCGCTACCGCGCGATAACCTAGATCCGCGCAGACGTAATCGCGGGCATAAGCTAGTACAGTCACCAGCATTAATATCTGCCACAGCGGAGCGTGCAAAAATATCTGACACGTCCTTCCGGCCCTAGAAATAGAGTCGTATCAGATATTTATGCAATCTTGTTGTGTCAGATATTGGTGCTGGTGACTGTACCAAATATTTATAGAGGTGTTGAGTCAAACTAACCTGTTGAAACATTCCGCAAAAACATTCAGGCATCTTAAGTTAATCTGACCGTTAACTCTGTAACCACCCCAGAGCTTACTGGGTAAAGCGGCCAATGTCAGGGTGCCAAGGGGGGGAGGCTAACGCCCTTTGTCCTGGTTTGTTGACCCGGCCCCCACCTACAACGACTGGTTAACTAGTGGCATCGTTTAAAGCTATTTGTTACCTTTGTTTGTTTCAGATGACGAATTTGTAATGAGACTGTTGTTTAGTTAAAAACTTGACATTAAAGCACCTCCACAAACGATAAGTTTACGTGACATGCTAGGTGGCGCTAGTATAGTAATGTTTGACAACTTTGACAGTTGTGTCACGTTTGCGATTGGTCAAACGCAAGCTTGACTCAGATTCGATTTGTAGCATTCGAACACGGCGGATGTAGACAATATCTAATTTTGCTATTTCTGTTTCTTTGGCTAGTTGAAGTATAATTTTGATAGTGTTTTATGCAGCGATTAACCTTAACAGTGAACAGTGATCACAAAATTCTATATTGCTCTCGTGTCTGACATTTTTTAATGCGCAAGTTGTCTCCACGTGGTTACTGGAATTTTACTATCAAGATGCAAAAACTACAACCACCGTACAACGTCCCTCTCAAAGAGAGTTTACTTTGACACTGGCGAAATTGCCCTATTAAATAGGACAGAAAATCCATATTTTAAAAGAGAAGAAGAAGAAGCTTGACTCAAACGGACCATTCGATAGTATTTAACGTCTCTATCGATATTTCGCATGTCATAAAAGTCTCATTATTAAAAAGTACAAAATTAGGAATAAGTAGTATCTAAGTATCTAATACCTTTAAACGAGCAATAGTAACGGCTCCAACGATTTCGATGAAATTTGGTAAGTATGTGGGGGTTTTGGGGGATGACAAATCGATCTAGCTTGGTCTGATCTGTTGGAAAACGCTTATTATCGAGTTTATAAGCTCGGTCGCGCAGGTACTGTTTTTAATACGATGCAAAACGAAAACTGACATATTATCATAGATAAAAGAAAACCAAAAGGATAACATTTAGAACGCAACCTACAATAAATAAAAGACAGATCGAAAGGAGGTACTATGATTAAGATTTTATTTAATAGGTACTGCAATAGGTAGGTACTTAGAAACAAACGCAGGCACAGCGCGACTCGATTTTCAATACAAATTCAAAAATAGCTCTACTTTTCATTAATCTTTGTTATCTTTAATTACTCGATTTACTCCGAAAGGGCACACCCTTCGTTCAGCGAGATCAATAGTCCTTGCCCCAGATATAAGTAGGACAAACCCGGAAAAGCCCATAAATAAGCAGATTCGGGATCAGAGTTGAATTGGATGGGGTGCGATGAGATTTATGGGATACTGTGTCGAATATTTATTTATTATAACACAATGTCAATATTGTCAATATTTTAATCTTTTATCTTTATCTTTATGTCATATGCAGAATAACCGGGGTTACTTTAAGAAATTTTGGCGCTACTTTGATAGATTTAAAATGGTTATAAAAACGTAAATATTCAAAGCTCGATTGAGCAAATGAAGTAAAGGTAGGTAGGTATTTCACTGCCACAGATGGCCTTAAAAAATTAGGAAATGGCGTAAAAACTATTTTCCAAAGTAACCCCTGCATTTTAAAGTAACCCCGTTTTACGTGTCTTAAATGTGGGAGAGAAAATTAAGCGTCAACCGTCAAAACTTATTTTAAATGCTTGATAAATGTCAGAACGGAGTGGTGGAGATCAAGAGGGGAGGCTTTTGCCCAGCAGAGGGACACCAGATAGATTATTAAGGAAAAAGCTAGATGGCCTTAAATATTGGCCCATATGACGTTAAAGTCTTGCTTGCGATTGGCTCATGTAGTTTAACCAATCCTAACGGTGACGCAAATGTCACAGTTGTCAAACTGTCATAAAAACGCATATTTAAATAAGGGCTTTCAAAAATACGCCAAATTTTATCGACTTATATTTAAGCTATTCTTGCATTTTCAATCGAGATCAATTCGAGCGGCCTCTTTCTCCCGATTCTCACGAAGCAATCATCGCGTTTCGTGTGCAGTTTTTGCATCGATTCAGTACTGATTGCAGCGCGTTTTAATTTGCAGCCGGCGCGGGCGCAGTGCCGACCGTTTTCGGCGAAATCCTTGCACCTGCCTGACAGCTGTAAGGCATTAACCCGTATTCGGAGTCCCGCGGGTCGAAAACTATATCACCGTCTTGTTCACTCCCCTAGTGTTAAAATGAGACAGGAAGGTAACGATGGAAGTTTTTGGGACGTTTTGGACGGAATATGGATAAAGGCTGGTTTTTTGCTATAGCGTAGTAACATTGGAAAGGATGCGATTCATTTTTAATTGTATCTCGCGTTATTGTAAGTTTTTTTAAGGCTTTCGGCTTTTGAGGGTGTTATAAAGATGTCTGAATAATGACTGATGACTCACCGCCCAAAATTACCACTATCCCACTAACATTATAAACGCGAAAGTTTGTATGGAAGGATGTTTATTACTCTTTCACGCGGATTTGCATGAAATTTGGCATACAGTGTAGTAGGAATCACTACAAGTTAACCTCAAATCTAACACCACTTTTGATATGTCAAAATGTGAATGTGCGTGCGTGCGTGCGTGCGTGCGTGCGTGCGTGTGTGTGTGTGTATGATTTTGGTATGAGAACAGGTAATATATATACCGTGGATTAGCAAATAGGAAAATCATCACGCATCATCAGCTTTACTAGTACTTCTCGCGCAAGTCAAATCCCTAAACGTCCGAATTTCAACAGATTGCTTAACAGCGTGTTACGTATCCCATTAGGAGATAACTGCAACAGTTATTAAGATCATGAACGTTTCCAGATAAGAATCGCGTACAACGACCGAACGTCCATTTTAACTTACAAAACACAACAGCCCAATTTATCTACTAACATCTTAAAGCCACTGCGATACACTTAGCTACTTCCTTGTGCTGTTAATTTTGTAACAGCTGGGCGCAAGTGACGTAATGGTATTGTTGGGAAAATCTTAAAGCTTCATAATGTAAGTGATAGATGAGTTAGAGAAGATGGTGGTGGCGATCCGGACGCCTCTTGCACAAGGTCCTATTACCCTATTAGGTTCACATATTGGTCATTTCACAGATTTTTGCTTTTACATGTTGGTCATTTCATGCCTTGGTCATTTTGGGTAGGTATTCCCGTCATCTAATGACTTTAAACGGGTACTTCTTGTATATTTATTTACTAGCTTTCGCCCGCGGCTTCGCCCTCGTGAAATTCGGTTATAGCGCGCTGTTCCCTCGGAAACTGTGCATTTTTCGGGATAAAAAGTAGCCTATGTCACTGTCTGGCCCATAAACTATCTCTACGCCAAAAATCACGTCGATCCGTTGTTCTATTTCGTCGTGAAAGACGGAAAAACATACAAACACACACACACACACACACACACACACACACACACACACATTTTCGCATTTATAATATGAGTATGGATTTTTTTGAGGATCCCGGAAATAGCTCGGAAATACTTATGATGGTTTTATTTAAGAAAGGGGGGCGGGGGGGCGAACAATCGAACTAACTTTAGTTTCACCTTTGGGAAATTGCGTGCGTCTACTATACGGTATTTACATAATAGCATTACTGGTCCTTCTTCAAGTATTTTTTAACACATACAACTACATTTTTTTTGATCTCTAAAGTGCATCTAATTATGAAATTATCCGCCCACCCGCCCAGTAGCCGCCAACCGATTACTCTCCCACATATCAAACAACAGCAATCGCCTCTGTACATTTACTCTAATAGCCTAACTTTATCTTTCCCGCAGGTGGTCAATTCAATTGACCAAAGCTCAACCAAGTAATATTTATGAACGGCAGTCAGCCTTATTAATATGCGAGCGGGGGTACTGATAAAACGGTCATTTTTCCATATAAAACTCGAGGCGCAATGACAGCGTTATGAATCACAATCGCGTGATAAATCCGTGCAATCACGGGATGATTGTGGTTTGCGGCTGATTGACCGATGTGTGCATTTTAATCAGCGATGGGCTTATCAGTATAGTAGACGACAAGGCGGGGTTTGTGGTGCAGTAATAAAGTATGTTGTGTGTTGATTACTATTCTTCATCATCATCATCATCAGCCGGAAGACGTCCACTGCTGAACAAAGGCCTCCCCCTTAGAACGCCACAATGAACGACAACTCGCCACTTGCTTCCACCGGTTTCCCGCAACTCTCACGATGTCGTCAGTCCTCCTGGTGGGAGGCCTGCTAACGCTTCGTCTTCAGGTTCGTGGTCGCCACTCGAGGACTTTTCTTCCCCAACGGTTATGTTCTTCGAGCGATGTGGCCCGCCCATTGCCACTTCAACTTGCATATTTTTCCAGCTATGTCGGTGACTTTAGTTCTTCGACGAATTTCCGTATTCCGGATACAATCGCGCAAAGAACTCCAAGCATAGTAACGTATAAGAGCTACGATAAAAATACATAAAAGTAACTCTACAACAGAGCCGTGAAGTGAAAATTCTCGTTAGTTCAAACTACAGAGAAATAAGTTTTCGGTAAAAATTTCATTTTAATACAAGCTTTTTTTTGCTGACTGTACTTTTTGTTGACTGTTTTGTCACCCAAACTACATTTGCATACCAAATTTCAAGTCGATGCTATTAACCGTTGAAGAGTTCCGTCCTGTGGAGACGATTCTGGCCGGACTACCAGGATATCACTCCAGATTATTGTATTGTCACGCAATTTAGAATAGAATAGAATAGAAGACATTTATTCACATTCACAATTTACATAAGTACATATACAAATTTCAAGTCAATCCAACTACTAGAAGTTGGTCGAATTTAACTTGCAAGATTTGATTACAGACAGACAGACAGACAACGGGACAGGTGAAACTAAATAAAAGCTTGTAAAAGAAGCGTGAGTTAGATATGTCTTTGGATGCAACACCTCGCAGTTAAAGTTGTGATTTTTGTTTTAAAATTATCTTGGAATTGATCGCTTTGAAACGATAAGACCACCTACCTACAGGTATAGCCCACCATGTGAATTTTTCCCATGCACCCGTTTTCTGCATTGCTTACAATGTGGTGTTTAATACTTAAATAGCCAATGTGTTACATCGTCTACGTAAATGCACGCGAGAGAACACTTTTACCTGTTACCAGGCACGCATAAACTGTCGATTATATTAATAAAACAAAAAAACAGCGGTTAAATCGAGCGAAGGCGTTCACTTTCAATATTGCGCCGGGAGTTCAGAAACATGTAAGCGGGGTGCTCGGCTACTGCATCCATTTGTTTTGTTCCGACTCACTTTCTGCATAAAGCTTCGTTTAGAATCCAAACTGCGGTATATATCCTAAGCTTTCGAGGTTATTGCTACTCAGCCTGCAGCCTTGAAAGCTGCTATGACCAACCAGCCTGGCATAAGACTTGAGTATTTTATATTAATTTCAGCTTCACAATCGTACCTCCACACGTTCCTGAGAAAAAGGGTCTTAACAAACGGATAACACAGTGATTTTATACCTAACCCTTACGAGTATAGTAAAAGGGTTCCGTTTTTCCTTTTAAGGTACAGAAACCAAAAAAAGGTCTCTTACCCATGCAAATTTCAAAAACTCTTCTAAGTGTATTGATCCTTGAGGAATATATACGCAAAATTTTAATTCTCTAGCTCCGGTGGTTTCTAGGCTATGCGTTGTCTAACAGTCGTCACGTTTCTCTTTTTTAACCCCCGACGCAAAGAGAGGGGTGTTATAAGTTCGACCGCAATGTGTGTCTGTCTGTCTGTGGCACCGTAGCTCTTAAACGGGAGGACCGATTTGAATGCGGTTTTTTTATTAGAGAGCAGGTTTTCTAGCGATGGTTCTTAGACATGTTTTATCGGTTCAGCCGTTTTTGAGATATTGAACTTTGAAGTGACAAAGTCCCAACTTTTTTACAGGTACAAATTATAGGCACCCTGTAACTGTTCTCTTCTAAGTCGCTCTTGGCAGAGTGGTCATGGTCTGTTGAGGATAAGTGATGGTTTTCCCTTGCTTCCACACCGCAATGCTGGAATCCGGAGTTCATAGTTGGCAACCGAGAGCTAACTCTCACATTAGGTCGCTTAACAGCATTTTACAGCACACCCACAGGAAGAAATAGGTTCGTTCCTATTCTAAAACCGAACACACGGCACGGTGACACTAGAGACGTATTAAGAGTACTGTCGACCAGCCAATTACCTAATTCACTCCCAAACGAAGTTCAAGGCTACCAGCGTCAATGAATGCTATAATTAGCCGCGTTCGTTGTACATGTTCAGCGCTACACCGGAGCCCGAGAGCGAAACGCTTACGCAACGGATCGACGACCGGCTAAAAGCGAAAAGCCGTCCTTGGCAGTGACGGGCGTCGGGCGTCCGTGACGATTACTCATGTACGTTGCACAACGTCATCGCTCGATAATCGACGGGCTTATCGAACGATCGCATCGTGTAACAGGATGCATCGCCATCCATCAAGCGATCGGTGTTTCATCATCGCACGGGAGATGCTGATATCGTGGGACTGGCGCGGAATATTGGTTTGAACAGAGTAGCTAAGTCGGAGTCCCAAAAGCAGTGGCGTAGCTAAGTAACCCAAAGGCCCTGGGGCAAAAAATAAACTAGGGCCCCAACTAAACTATTTAAAATCATTTGTTCCGTATTCGTCATGTTCCGAATTCGACGTACTCCAGATTTGTCATTTATAGTTTGTAAGTCACGAGTCCGAGGGGTCCCCTGAGCTTGGGGGCCCCGGGGCACTGCCCCGTCTGGCCCTCCGGCAGCTACGACACTGCCCGAAAGCCTAGCCTTTCTGGTTATCCCTGAAAATTGTAAGTAGTTGACGTTTACCCTTTATACCAAGTCCGGTGTAAATTTCGCGCTGCCATCGTTCATCCACCCTTCATTTTTCGTCTTGTGGATTTTTTTTACCGAACGTAGGCAAAATACACTAGACACTGGCAAAATTTATCTTCAGCAGGAAGGAGCTGTTTCACCATCCATTGATTAGTGTTAACTGACGGTTAAATGTGATGCCGTCTCCGTCTATTCGAACAAAACAAATAGAGACGGCATCACATTTAACCGGCAGTTAACACTAATAAGTGGATGGTTAAACAGCCCCTAAGTGCGATTCTTAAGTCTCGGTTGTGCCCACAGTGCTTGGTTACGTCTGATGGCGTCCTGCCCCCTCTACTACAAAAGTTACAAGTGCTACAATTCTACTAAATTGTTAAGTTTCTCTAAGTAAAATATAACAATTTTGTAGGATTGTAGTAACTTTTGTGGTACCGGGGGGCCTGGTCGCTTCGCTACCCTTCACAATACACAGGTTCTACTAAAGCAATAGTCGGAGTCACGCTAAAGTCAGTATCTATCTATCTGTCAGGATTCTAGTTTGAATTAAGTAAAATTCTGGAATTTCATTTCGATTGCTAGATCTAATGTTTCAAGCAAACAGAGCCGCGAGTACAGGCTAGCAAACTCTATTTCAAACTGCAGGTGCGTGCCGCGTGGCGCCGTGTTAGACTAAAAAGGCGTCGCCTAGAAGCCTTTACGGTGAGCTCCCGATGAGAAATCACGAAGCCGAGAGCCCGATTTGGTCGCAATTACGCTTAATATCGAACTACCGACGGATCCGGCGCCTGCGACGGCCTTGCGTCCGCTTAATTGCCGCGAACAGTGATGAGCGACCTTCTGCGACTCGTCTTTAGACTGCGTAAATTGTTTGTCATTTAGAACCGACTGATTCAATGACAAGTTCGTCTCGTAGAATTTTCACTTTATTCTCGCCGTCAGCCTAATTTGACTGTAGGTCATCTTCGTACAGTCACCTGCATGATATCTGTCACAGCGGTGCGTGCAAAAATATCTGACACGTCCTAACCGGCCCTAGAAATAGTCGTATCAGATATTTATGCACGCTTTGTGTCAGATATAGGTGCTGGTGACTGTACAGTGTGATACGGAACCCTTCATGCGTGAGTGCGACTCGTACTTTTAATTTTTAGATGTTGTCATCTGTCAACATAATTCCACACTTAG
This sequence comes from Choristoneura fumiferana, assembly GCF_025370935.1. Classification (NCBI taxonomy): domain Eukaryota; kingdom Metazoa; phylum Arthropoda; class Insecta; order Lepidoptera; family Tortricidae; genus Choristoneura; species Choristoneura fumiferana. The sequence goes on along the minus strand of NC_133476.1, from coordinate 1,229,927 downwards.
ATGTACTTACTATGAACTGAACTTTTATTCGAGAAAATTAATTAGGTACATTGACCGTTCGATTAATTAAGAATTAAGTAGGTTATACCTAATTATTCGATTAAATAAGTTATATATCATTATTCCATTAGGTGGGTTGTTCTTAATCGTTGTTCGTTTGCCGATTCCATTTTGTCTATTTCTGCAAGTAGGTGCTTAATAAAACCGGAGTTATCATAATGATTTTACAGGTGGTAGGACCATGTGCAAGGACCACCTGGATTGCTACCACCATCTTGCTCGCTAATCCTGCCATGAAGCAGCAGTGCTTGCACTGTTGTGTTTCGGCGTGGAGAGTAAGACAGCCGGTGAAATTACTGGCACTTGAGGTATCCCATCTTAGGCCTCTAGGTTGACAATACCCCTGGTGTTGCAGATGTTTATGGGCGGTGGTGATCTCTTACCATCAGGAGACCCACTTGCTCGTTTGCCATCCAGTCGAATAAAAAAAAGAAAAACATATATTTAAAGCTAATACGTCAATTTCCACCGTTAAAGCAAAGTCATCAACCCCACAAGCTTTATTTGCAGAATAAATGACTTGATTCGCGAGCCCATCAAAGCTTTATTGTGGCTACTGACGGAAGTCATAAAGAGAGTCGTTCCCTTGGATAGAAAGCTTTATACGAACGTTGCACTCTCGCTGTATGTAAATTCGAAGAGCAATGTTACTTGCATGGAACATATGATGTGTATGTATGTCTTTGCACGTAACAATGAAACATACACACATCATCATCCCAGCCTATATACGTCCCACTGCTGGGCACAGGCCTCCTCTCAGAACAAGAGGGCTTGGGCCATATTTCCCACGCGGGCCCAGTGCGGATTGGGAACTTCACACACACCATTGAATTGCTTCGCAGATTTGTGCAGGTGTCCTGACGATGTTTTCCTTCACCGCAAAACTCGTGGTAAATTTCAAATGTAATTCCGCACATGAATTTCGAAAAAGTCAGAGGTGCGAGCCGTGGTTTGAACCCACGACCCTCTGCTTGAGAGGCGATAGGTCAAACCACTAGGCCACCACGGCTTTTTAAACATACACACATAATGGGCAGAAAGTAATAGGTACAAAGACGAGGTACTTTGATACTAGGTATAGATAGTTCCACGACAGTTGAAATTAATGATTACACACAGCTACAAAAATAACTGATTGCATAAAAGGAGAATGATTGAAATGACTGAGTAAATGTCAAAATCCTGCTGTCATTACACGACGTGTCGTAGCTGTGTGTGAAAACATTCACTTCAACTCTAGTGGCAATACCTGTAGGAAAGGAAAAAGAGGTGCAAGAAGTAAAAAATAATATAAAATCTTAACCACTAAATCTAGATAGAAGAGAGAGCTTGAGTGGGAATTTATAAAATATAAAATCCTGTAGTCTTAATCCGACTAAAAAATTTTATAAATTACGCGAGTAAAGCCTCGGCTAAATGCTACTAGTGATAATAAATAAATAAATAAATATCATGGGACATTTGACACCAATTGACCTAGTCCCAAACTAAGCAAAGCTTGTACTATGGATACTAGGCAACGGATAAACATACTTATATAGATAAATACATACTTAAATACATATTAAACATCCAAGACCCGAGAACAAACATTCGTGTTATTCACACAAATATCTGCCCCGGCCGGGATTCGAACCCAGGACCTCAAACTTCGTAGTCAGGTTCTCTAACCACTTAGCCATCCGGTCGTCCAAATAACAACAATAGAGCAATAGAGGGCTGAGGGCTGCTGTGCAATCAACTTTTAAATTAGAAATGTGAACATCCGATTGTTATATTACATTACACCCCTCACTGCACCAGTTAATTAGGTTTCGGTTATAAAACCGGTCAAGTGCGAGTCGGACTTGCGCACCGAGGGTTCCGTATGAAAATGCAAAACTTAGGCAGTGGTGAGCCGTTTTAGGTTGCTGACATGGACAGAAAGACATAAAAAAACTGAAGACACACATTTTACTAATTTGGTGGATTACTGTGGCGAGTACCTATGTACCTCCTATGTAGGTTTGTCTGTTAGAAGTGTAAGTACACACATTTACATACGGTTAAGATAACAGAACTTTAATTGGTACTCAAACCTAATAACATAATCAAGCTTTTTACGACCGGATAAGCAAGTGGTTAGTGACCCTGACTATATGTAGCCGGAGGTTCCGGGTTCGAACCCCGTTAAGCTGGGTACTGACCAACGTTACGAGGTGAAATGTACATTCGCATCGAGCATGTCACGCATTGAGCATGTTCGCTGTGTTCTCAAAATCTGCGTAATGTTGCTCGTCAAAACTTGTGCTCCATATTCGCCAGCCACTCTCAGTAAAGATGGCTGACTTGTTACAGCGTACTGACTGAACCGCGTAACAGTCAAAGGATTCGCCAAAAAACCGACAGCCGGGTGGAGCACTCAAAGCGAGCAACGAGCGGCTCGTTGCTCGCTGGTTTCCCCGTAACACTAAGTACTGACTGCACGAATGCTCGCTGTGCAACATGTTACATTACACCTCGTAACGTTGGTCAGTACCCACCTTTAGGGTCGACTGTATGAATGATGAAAATGAAGTTATTTTTTGCTGTTGTAAATTTTTCATAATAGGTAATACGAATGACTAAAATAGCTGTGTTTTAATTATGGGGCAAAGGGAAAATTATAAAACGTTGGTAGTAATAGTAATAGGACCTATACTAAATCTTTATCCAATTTTCTTAACTTGCCCACAGTTACAATTTTACTTAAAACCCATGTAATTTTTATTTTCACCTATAGGTAAGTATATTTCTTTTTGCAGGTGGTAGGACCATGTGCAAGGTCCGCCCGGATTGCTACCACCATCTTGCTCGCTAATCCTGCCGTGAAGCAGCAGTGCTTGCACTGTTGTGTTTCGGCGTGGAGAGTAAGACAGCCGGTGAAATTACTGGCACGTGAGGTATCCCATCTTAGACCTCTAGGTTGGCAATGCGTCAACATACCCCTGGTGTTGCAGATGTTTATGGGCGGTGGTGATCTCTTACCATCAGGAGACCCACTTGCTCGTTTGCCATCCAGTCGAATAAATAAAAAAAAATTTACTTAGTTTTGCTAGCTTTAATAGTTAAAAGAGTTGCAAGTATATTTCTAAAATTTAACTACCTAAAGTACCTACAGTCAGCAAAAGAAACTTGTATAATTTTTTTAAATTTTAACAGTTTCTTTTCATTAAATCCAGACCTATGCTTACAAGTATCACCTGCTTACACCGCCAGATGCTTATTACTTAAAAGTTCGTTATCAAGTGTAACTCTTTAGGATATTGGAACAGTCTGCTTCAAGAAACAGTCTTTTTTATATCATAAAACGTTTGTTGTGAAACTAGTTTAATTTTTTTTTTTAATAGCCTATATAGTGTCCCACTACTGGGCAAAGGCCTCCCCTTTCTCCTTCCACTCGTCTCTGGCTTCGGCAAAATGTTGCCAGTCCGGCTGGAATCGCTCCAAATCGTCCCGCCACCTTCTTTTAGGCCTACCTCTGCTCCGGTGCCCGTCGCTTAAGTAAGTAAGTTTAAGATTAGAATTTGTTATTTGTTATTGTGAGAGAACTTCCTCAAGTCAACGCATGTATGCGATATCATTTCTCAAGTCGAAGTGAATGTCTAAAGTAACTGCTTTTCGTTTCGGCACGAACGTTACTCCGATACTTTATAAGAAATTATTTCATAAAATAACGCTTAGCTCTCCCATCTAGTCAGTAGTGAGTGGCATTACGAAGAAGTAGGCACTCGAATTAAGATTTATGTTCCAATGTCTATCACAATACGTAGTACCATCAGCCAAATAAGTGGTCTATCAATTTTTAAACAAGTTGCTATCAAATGAATATGTCGCTAAAGTCCACAATAGACACGTCTATTGGCATTATTGTTTTTTGACATGCAAACGATTATCAGCTTTAGGGTGGTAGACCACATATATGGCTGATGGTACAACATGTAATTAACAATCATTAGATGATCCAGTGCAATCCATCACGGATACGGCATTGAGATAGACATAAACACAGACGAATTTGTTTGCGAAAGCACGGTTAAGACATGTTCTTGGCTAACGAGGTCATTCAAGGTTGAGTAATCTATCGCACCGTGATAATTGTAAAAAACCCTCGTTCTAAATAACTTTATCTGCTAAGAGACATTGTACAGTACGACAAACATCTCAATGGACCTAGATGACGTTTGCACGAGGGGGAACACTTTATTTTACATTTATTATTACTGATTTAATCTCAAAATACATACAAACTAAGAACTACGAACAAAAGATATAAACAGTCACGTTCATGGCGAACTGTAAAAAGCTAGTTTTTGCAAGATAGCCGCGCTATTTTCGTGTTTTGCCACGTTCATTAATTACTTTGTCGTACTGTAAACACAAGCTTTTTGACTGACTGTACCTCAGTCGTTAGCTCAGGTGAGCTATCGGTTTCGAGTCCGGATCAGCACCTCGATAATTTCAAGAATTTATGTGCGAAATTAAATAAATAAGTAAATATATATCATGGGACACTTGACACCAATAATTGACCTGGTCCCAAACTAAGCACAGCTTGTACTATGGATACTAGGCAACGGATGAACATACTTATATAGATAAATACATACTGTCTGTATGTATTGTATAATTGTTTTTTTTGTGTTATTTATTATTATTTTATTAATTTAGATTTTTATAGTAATGTAATGTTATAACTTTCTCTCTGTGTGCCTGTTTTCTGAATCGCTTACTATTTCTGGAGTACATTAAATAATTATTATCATTACATGAATACATACTTAAACATATATTAAACATCCAAGACCCGAGAACAAACATTCGTATTATTCATACAAATATCTGCCCCGGCCGGGAATCGAACCCGGGACCTCAAGCTTCGTAGTCAGGTTATCTAACCACTTGGCCATCCGGCCGTCAACATTTATAATTTACATTTATAATTCTACCATGAGCTATCCGGTGAAGGACATAATGAAGAAAGTTCCATGAACATATAAAGCTGTTTTAGATTAGTAACCTCTGTTGTGCAGACTTGCTTATATATTTTTTTTATTATGTATTGCCTAGTTACTTGGAATTAACACTCTTGTCAATGAACATCTTTTGCTAACTCTTATTTTACAAATAATTTATTTAATACTCTTCCAGCTCTTTCCTTCAAATATTCCCACAAAAGCTGTATGTAAAGCTCCCCAACCGTACTGGGTCCGCGTGGAACATACACTCCTTCTTCTGGATGTAAATTCAACAGCAGAAGCTGCAATTGAAACACCGCGCAAAGGCTGTAGCATTATATCAAGTTAATAGTTTTTGTAAATAGCATTAAACGAGTCACAATACGCATTTTACGCTGATATATCACTTGTAAGGCTCTGTCGTGGCATGAGCGCAGCGGAATTGTATCTGTAACTGGCGTTACTGAAAATCAGCGTCACGAAATTATCCCCAGTATGCTTAGTGTATTTTCCCGTTCACAAAATACGTCTCGATCGCGTTCGCGTTAAAATCAATTTGTATGGAAACACGAACGCCTCTAGCGGAAAGTTTGCGCAACAACTTTTGTGAGTGTACGTTTGCTACGTAAAATATTTCGTCCGCGTATCGTAACGAAAACGTGACGACGCCGCACCGTGGACATGTGGCGGCTACGTAACTTATATCGACGATCGAACGCTCGATTTACGTCTTCGAATAGTAAATTAATGTTTTATGAAAACGCCACACTAGAGGCACAGATCTTTTAGTGACACATAGCTGAGATGCGACCAGTATAGCTGCTTGATATAAGTACGCAAATCTCTATATACTCGTACCTATGTTTTCTGTACTGCTTACTGTGTATTGGTGTTCAGTAAAGAGTTATTTTATGGCATTGTATTGTATTGTAAGCATGTATACATTTGGTCTGTGTTTCTGTATGTGTATTCTAATTTGCTCATTTCCATGGCTTTACACATCTGAAGTAAAGCTATCAAATGAAAGAGTTGCTGATGGTTAATAAAAATATAGAGATCTTGAAAACTGTCAAGAAACGCAAGCTACAGTATTTTGGTCGCATAATGCGTAATGATAAATACGACCTACTCCAACTCATCATGCAAGGGAAAAGAAGGCGTACTTCGTGGCTTCTAAAATCTCCGGACATGGTTCAACCACAACCCTGTTCCGAGCTGCTGTGTCGAAGATAAGGAAAGCACTAATGATGGCCGACCTCCGATAGGAGATGGCACCTAAAGAAGAAGAAGAAACTTTATTTATTTAACTAACAGTTATTGCTCGTAACCTCGTCTATCGTTCGTGATCCGTTATCCGTTTATCGTGATCGGGAATTATCCTATTTGTTAATCCAGATTCTAAACCGTCTGTGTGCCAAATTCCGTACATTAGGACATTTGGTAAAGCAAACGATTTTGAAGTGATTGAGCGAAATGTAATGCAACTTTGTATTTGTATTTTGTAACTTGCACGATATTTCACGCAGGTCTGAACTTGGCTTGTCGCTTGCCTTTAACTGCAGCCTAGCAACGTGTTAGCAACATTGTATTACGCTAAACACGCCAGATCTGCGCTAAAACACGTTCGCTTTGCCATCTATAGTGTGTACCTTGCTAATTGGATTAATTAACTCTTTTTGTACCACAGACGAAGGGCAGGTGCAACGCGTGCGCACTAGGATTTTTAGTCATTAACATAAATTACTGGATTACACAGACAACCGGAGGGCATAGTGGTAAACTGGCTACGAAGCTAGAGATCGAATCCGCCCCCCAATCGGGGCAGATGTTCAGCATGAAAAATACGAATGCTTGTCCAAATTATTGCTTGTTCAATGTGTATTTACGTATGTGTATAACGTGTTTAAGTATGTTCCGCTTTGCTTACTTTGGAACTAGCTCAATCTATCGAAACAAAGTGACGCGAATTATGCATTAAAAACGTGACGCATAAGCCGTTGCGTCACTGCATATGCTGTACTAGGAGAAGCAAGTTAAATTAGTGTAGTTCATAAAAGATATACTAATCAACGAATCACGAGGGCCGGATTGATTATGCTCTAAAGCTCTAACAAATGAGCATCGCTCTGGGGGCTACTACGAAATTCGAAAATCGAAGTTCGCGTCGTACCGTCCTTCTCACTCTAATATTAAATATTAGCGTCAGCGGGAGGGTAAGATAAAGAAGTTCAAATTTGCCCTTCGTAGTATAGGGTAAGTCACTTCCAGACCGGCCAGTGTAGACAAAGAGCTGTTAATGTAGCTAAAGCTACGTACGCACTATGCAGTTAACCGCGCGGTTTTAGCGTGCCGTCCCTTTTCAAAAGTGTCGCACTCATACCGCACGGTTAACCGCATAGCGCGTACGTAGCCTTAGTCGCGCGTGCGCCCCCGCTAGCGTATTGTATTGCGTTAAACTACCTCGGAAACTGCGCTAAGTACCTCTAATGCAATACCGGGTGAATAAATAAGAGAACAATCGATACTTAATTGATTATTTATAAACTAGTTCCCGCCCATAGTTTAAGCTTGCTGTGATAATTTTATTATTTATATTGTAAAGAGAATTTATAAGTAATACAAGCGTCAACGTTCGACAGAACAAGTGTTATAAAAAAGACTAAGTAATAGAAAGATTTATCTATGGAAGAATCTCGTTTTGCAGCTAATAAAAAAAATAACAATCTGCTCATTTGTCGTTACACATTTGACGGAGCAATAATATCGTGGTCAAGGGTAGGGTGGAACGGTATCCTATTCTGAATCTTTAGGACTTTCTTAGTAACATAGTTGGTATGGTGGTTTGCCGCACCTGCAGTGCTGGAGTCTTGAGCTCGTCACGATACCCACGAGAAAAAATAAAGGGCATGTCCTATTTTAGTCTCGTAGCGAGTGACTTTCCGTAATTTCACTCTCCTGTCGGAAGACCAGTGCTGGTTTTCAACCAGCGATATGCTGAGCCGGGACCTTTTTATAGCGGCAACACTTCTTATTGTTATTTTTACTAATTATGTGTCATTGCTGTTATAAATAAATTATCTTTCTTTCTATGCTACTAAAACTGGACATACTATGACTAATATACTACTACTAGCTTTTGCTCGCGGCTTCGCCCGCGTAGTATTAGGTTATTGCACGCTATTCCCTCGGAAACTGTGGATTTTTCCGGGATAAAAATTAGCCTAGTCACTCTCTGACCCATAAACTATCTGTATGCCAAAAAACCCCTCGATCCGTCGCTCCGTTTCGACGTAAAAGACGGACACTTTCGCATTTATAATATTAGTATGTATACTCGGACCACGATTCCATAAAATTGCAAATCCATTTATTCAATTATTAAAATTATAATTACTCGGATTACTATATTACTGTTCGCCTATCTTTAAGTTTTCCTTTCCAGTTTAGGTTAGCTTGAAATGAAAAGATCCCTTTTAGGGATAAGTTCGCCTTTGTACTCTTTTTATTTTGTTGTTCTCTTTTTGTATTATTTCTGTGTTTTATGTACAATAAAGTATTTACATACATACATACTAAGTAGCAGCACAAGTAACAAAATCGATACACATATCGATCATGAGTCAGCATCGATCATCGGGATGCGCGGGCGCCGCGGAAGCCAGCAACGCCCACCGGCGGCTGCTTTGAGACTCATACAAGTCTACTTAGCTCTTAGCTCATACTTAGGCTATGCTAACGAGCATTGATGTGTCTATTAAAAGCTTTCCGCTTCACAGGTTAGTTGGTTCCCACGGGAATCATTATATTATTATATACTTTAGATTTAAGTATGTCATTAAATAACATTGTAGATTTGAGCTTCTTGCCAGATTCTTCTCAACATTTTTTCCAATCGGCGTGGAAGATTCTTCGGCATTCACACGTCTTTGCTATAGCCTAAATTAAAAGATAATTTGAATTAAAATTCACAAATCATACAAACGTTCCCATTTACAATATCTAGTTTGATTAAGGGATTACGGCAATCGGAGTTTTGAATAAAACTTTAACGCTGCGATAGTTAATCCAATAAAAGGTAAAGGTATTAAACTAGTTTAATATTACTCCTAACTTTACCCAAGGGTCACAGCATGGTTTTCGTCATTCAATCCGACCCACTAACCCACGGAAACATTTCTGATTGATGGTTGCTCTTAAATTAACCACGCGCCGCTAATTGCCGAGAGTTCGCACGAAAACAATGGAGTTTCAACTTACAAATGGACCAGCGTGCCGTGGCGAAGTATTACATTAATAATATGTTTCTCATGTAAATGGCTGCCCTTCTGACGACGGCGGTTTAACGAACGAAAATATCATTCGAACGTAGTGAATAGTGTTTTTGAAATAGGTGCAGATAAAGGTAAGAGTTCTTTGTAATCCAGTCAACTAATCCGGGATTGTTTGAACTGTATTTTTGTAGCAATAAACAGTTATGAATGGTACTTAGAGATTTCCAAATGATGAAAGAAAAGTAAGAAATACGTTGATTCACAACACAGCAATAGACAACACTACACAAGACACAACAATATTATTAAGTGCCACAGCATAGATAGGTAGTAAGAAAGTAAGATATGTATGTGTCATTGCGGTTGTAAATTGGACACTGGCTCAGCATTAGCTGAGACGTTAAGATATCAAAAATCGGTCACTTAGTCACAGCATTCAGTCGACGATTTTACTATATCTAAGTATTTTCGAAGACGCTCTTCAATTGAATTTAGCGCAAAATAAAAGTTACGAAGCCAAACTCCAACTTGGAAGCCACAACGTCAGCTTGAAAAGCAACAGTCCTAACCTTCCAACCAACCTCTTCTATAACCGCAACAAAAAAGAAAGACTCGCCACAATAAGTCATCAACTAATGAAAACCGTAAAGAATGCGACGGAAGAAAACCTTCCCAAGGTCAGTCCACAACTCCACAGTCACCAATAGAGTACATTTGAACAATGCCAGCCTCCCACGGTGCGGCATTTACTCCAAAAACTACCTCCATAACCCCGATTTAGAATACGAGTGACGTTTCAATAGGAAAGCTCACAGTCGTGGTCGAGTTAGACCGACTTTACAGGCCAGCTCATTAAACGGGACAGAAGGGACTTTTGATAAGTGTCAACTTTCACCTGGAAAAGTGACGGGTAGCTTTCTTGGAGTTCGATTTTCAGTAGGTTCGGTAGTAAATAGTGGACGAACAAAGAAGTGGATCCGTTTAACATCTGAGGGTGGACTGATCCTACGAATGGTGCTGATCTTCGTTTGGAACCATCATACAATGAAAACAGAATGAAACACAAAGACTTTAATGTCGTTATCAAGCAGCTTCTGTTTTGCTCAGGGAAACTCATATATTTCTCGAATACCATCAAACCATATGCGTTGCCACACATTGTATAACACCACAGTTTCAATATCAAATACCCGTGCAAGTAGTTTTTTTTTGCATACCTATATCAACAGGTCGTTCTGTTGACACAAGCTGCGCGCGTACAATGGCGGCCTTGCCTCCTTCCGCGCCCGCGCAGCGCCACCAACTTACAATCCCTCACATTCGCAATCCCCACTTAATGAACTACCACCTAAGGTCCAAATTGGAACAGCTATCGCAGCAGAGATACGCCCTTCTGAAACGCCGTTCACAATTTTAATACAAACATGTATTTTTCTTTTATTTGGTATCGTATTTTTTTGTCCTGGAGGAGGGATATTAGTCACTTAGTCACGTTCTAACTATGTCGAGTTATCAACTTTGTGAGTCTTACTTTTTAAAAAATTTGGAGATTCCGATACGACAGAAAAAATGTTCAATACACTATATTATAGTGTCTAGGACTGCTTAGACGTATTTTCTACGTAGACCAATTTTCATAATACGACGTACTAATATCTTCCTATAGGTATCGTAAAAACAGCTAAGGGATTAGATATGATAATATGAGTGGGTGGCAGTGCGTGCAGTCGTACGTAACAGCTCGATTCCCACTGGGTTACCTTTTTTAACTCCAGACTAGCACTGTAGTGTGGAGGTGGAGGGAAACCATTATTTTCCGCAACTTGTCCATATCCAGAAACTAAGCTTCGATAGCTATCCCACGGAACCCAATGGGTAGCGATACAGACCCATCGTAGTGAGCGACTCATAGGATAACCTAACCTAACCAACAAAGTTCAATATCTCAAAAAGGCTGAACCCATTTTGATAAAACATGCCTAAGAACCATCGCTAGAAAACCTGCTTTCAAATTAAAAAAAAACTCATTCAAATCGGTCCACCCGTTTAAGAGCTACGGTGCCACAGACAGACAGACACAGACACACATAGCGGTCAAACTTATAACACCCCTCTTTTTGCGTCGGAGGTTAAAAAAGAGGGAAACAAAGAGATCGTCGCCAACACATATTGTAAAGATACTGTAGAGTTCTAGAGCAGCTTAGTTTTTCCAAGTTTGCGCTGGCCGCATGCGCATGCGCAGATTGTATCGAGGCACGAGGCCGCAGTATCAGATACCGGGGCGAATAGAAAGCAGGTCCTTTGCATACGGGCACGCTACATGCATTTACTGGATCACAGAAACCTAACCAGATCAACTTACCGAGGAAATTGAATCACGTACCAAGGTACCTTTTCATAATTAATTTCGCTATCATTTCTTTGGCAAATGTATGGGATGTCAACATGAGATTGGTAGCACAAAGGTTCCCTGGTAAGTGATTCATTGCAGTTTCCTCGACTATACTTAAAGAATGTCGTCTACATAGAATACAATACAGTATAGTACAAAATGTACACAGAGTTTTCTAAAATATTTGTCTGACCGGACGATTGAGACACATCTTTTTACTCTTAATTAGAATAAGCTTTAACTGTCATCAACTCCCAGCCCCAACCCCAAAGCTAGTATGTCGGAAGAAAAACATTTGCTAAGACATTCTCATGAATATCTACACAGTAGACAAGGAATGAAAGGATGCATTACGCAAAAAATCTACGGGATAATTCTGCCACGGGTGCGAAGCTGCGGGCGCTTTGTTTACAAAATGAAAAGAAAAATAGCTGGCTGATGTAGGATATTTTTCAGGGATCACTCACACCTAGAAAATGTTTTTAGTAAATGTTCATTGCCCTAATGATTAGCCGATGAATGTTGCTATCCACGTTTCCAAAGCACCCGATCATTTAATTCTACAAGTATTGACACCGTATAATGTCCCCACTTTAAAGTTCCTACTTACATATTTGCCTCTACTTTAATTCAAATAACATGGCACACAAACATGTTCGAACATATCCGCAAAAGCACTCTACGAACCGCTAACGAAATCGCGTGCAGTTTCTCCTTTACTTGTAAATCTACGGTACAGGAGTTCTTTGTGGTCGGGAGGTCAGCTGATACGAGATCAGCCCGTTTCCCCCTCCTCTTTGCCCCCCTAAAGGTTATCGAGAGAAAGCATATCACGACTTAACGAAGTGGGGTCTCAAGCAGCAAGCAAACTTCGAATGGTCGAATTATTGTCTAGTGTTTAAAAAAACATTTAAAACAGCATTTTTTTAAACTAGTCCGTTCCACGTTCCACAGGTGATCAGGGATAGCTCTTTCCTCGGTCAACGGCCTTATGGGCACCCTGCCTAATAGTAACGATCTGAATGATATTTGAAAAAAAAATAGGTAGGTATATGTTTTTAGGCTTAGAATAAGTATCTTAAATTCAAAATTATAATCGAAGAAAATATTACTGTAGGTGTGTAGGTGCACTAAAAGTTGACGAAATACAAGAAGTACTAACTAGTCAGCATATTTATACAAAGTTCAGTGAAAATAAAAACTAGAAGAATCTAAAACTATAAATAACGCTCAGACGCAAGGTCTCTTGAAATGAGGTTGTGAAATTACATCTGATTAATGTTATAATACTTAATGGCATCCATTCGTAGCTAATTGTAGATCCAAGGCGTCATGATTACGCTAAAATGGCCGTAGATCAAATAGATAACGATGAGATATCAGTTATTGATAGACGTTTCAAAGTGGAAAAGTGCACTAAGAAGCCTCTAGCTATGTCCTCCAGTTGAATAATGATGAGAGATTTGATTGTGGGTTAAAACTTCGAAAATAATCCAAAGTATAGACTTTGGTTTAGCAGATTAGTGTATGCTTAGACGCAGAGAAAAAGGTTTCAAACAGAAACAAAACACCCGACAGAGCATCTCATTCATTTTACTTTGCATATTAGTTCGAAAATCGCGTGCACGCGGGAACTAAACATTGTTCGGCATAAAAACTGTCCTATGTTACCAAATTTCATCACGATCGGAAGCCTGAAAGTGTAACAAACAAACATACGCATACAATACACACTTTCGCATTTATAATATTATATTAGTAAGGATCTCAGAGGTTGACGCTCTTATTACGACATACAGCAAGACTAGATAAACACAATCTCGCGATTGGCTACTTGCCTCAGTACTCTGTAGTACTGCACCAAGAGCTGATACAAATAAACTATCCAGTGCAACTACTAGCTTCAATATTCCTCTATAAAATTGGAAACCAAAAGATAAGGGCGAGATCGCGATCGCCTATTTCAGTCAGGGCCTTCTCTTTTATGGCACACACAAACGCGCACGTGTACTTAATCTGTTCCAGACCGGTCTCGGCAATCTAAGACGCCTTTTCAAGATAATTTTGGCATGCAAGGCAGACGCGGACCCTTCCTAAGCAAATTACCTTCCTGAATGCTGACAATCGCAAGCCTGCGTCGTACACGACGCACGCATTAGCCTTTGTGCCGGCCGACACAACGCTAACTGTACACGCACGTTGTCGACATAAGAACGAAGTATGTGGAACCCCTGCGCATAGGCATAAGCTCTTTTAGTGTACCGGTGACACTTGGTATTCCGCCCACCGCGCGCATCAGAGACGACTCGTAAATTAATGCTTATCTCCCGCCGCTGTATAACGGGCGATGCCGACGACCCGGATTACATAAACAAGCATCTATTAGCAGTCGATCCCCGGCCGTGACCTGCCCCAATATGGGTCACTGCCAACTCCGAGTTTTACGATTATCGCGAAACACCCATTGGCAAAACTTCAAGATCCCGCGTCTGTAGTAAGTCTGACAAAAGCGCTGAAGCCCATAAATCGTGAATCATGACGGGATGGAAGCACCCATTGTGATGATGACTCCCGCTGAGCTCTCCTGGTGCTCCCAAACGCGCTGTTGCTGCTCAAGCACAGAGCTCATTTTTCTTTCGCTCTCCGGAATCATTCCGTCTGGAGTCTGGACGTTGATATAAATTTAGAACAACGGAAACAGTAGCAGACCGGCGTTGGTGGAGTCTTGTTGCGTTTCTCGCTTCATTTTATTTTTCGGCCTTCGCATGAATGGGATGCCGGGCGCACGCTGGCCGGTCAACGAACCGGCGGCCGAACGCGATAATAAAGGATTTATCGCTCATTAGGTGGTGAGCGGATCCGTAATAGGCTTGGTAAATAAACAATTTCGGTTCGTCGAACGCGACCCAGAGTGGACGTGGCTGTATAAGGAAAGTGAAAGCGACAAATCCCTGGCACGTGGCGTGTAACCCGAGCGTGAGGAATGCGCCGCGCCTTGGCCGCAGCCCGGGAAGCCGTGCTAACACCCTGATCCACAGAACTAATAATAACAAGAGTAAAATATCACGTGTAATAAGAAGAGTAAATTTTCACCGAGTTCAAATTGTTTTCGTCTAGCTCCTTCTCGGCCTCAAATATGCTCAGATGCTAACATTTATTTTGAGGGAAAACGTACTAAATCCTTTCAGACAAAGAAACATTAGCCATTTCAATGATTTCTGCAATTAGTGTTACTGCGGCATGCGGCCATTAAAATAATATATTTATTATGGTCCGGGAGCGCAAGAACTTGTTAGAATAGGTCGTTATGTGTTTGATTTTATTCTAATGCTGGCCAGTGTTGCCAGTGATTTTATCTGTGGTAATTATTACCCTTTCTAAGGTAAGTGTTGAGTAAGGGCGTATTTCACATAGGCGCGTATTGTCGCGTTTTATAGGCGTATTTTAGTTGATTGTTTTCACGGTGGACGTTTATGAGAAAGTAGTAATTTACAGGCATATCATATCTTTAGAGTAAAATGAGTCAAAGTAAATAGAATACTATGGGACATTCAGTACGCTATGGATTTTTCAGAAGATAGAGGCGCAATAAAATTATGTCAAGTAGACAGATTATAGGATAGTTCGAACATAAAATACATTGGCATATCAAGTCAAATGAAGAAACATGAGTCGCCTAAGCTTTGCACTTTGGTTACATTTTTTGTTTGACCAAATTCGCCAAGAGATTTGGATATACGAATTTCATCTAAATCGGTTCCGTGGTTTAGTCGTGAAGAGGTAACAAACAAACAGACATACAAACTTCCGCATTTATAATATTAGTGGGTTTTCAATTGATTATATCAAACCTATACTCATTTCACGCTTGACGGAGATCACACTAGGAAGTGTTTTTGCTATATCAATAAAATTGGGCAGAAATTAAATCGGCGATTAGTAACGACCGATTAGAGGCAGTTAGGCAGCGCTCACCAAGCCTTAGGAGGACTTCCAGTTTTTTTTTAAATCAGAGCCTAATTGACTGGTCTCGGGTCCACCCACACCGCACGTGAGTCAGCCGAGGTCGACAATCCGGCGGTAAACAAAGCCTTGCGGCGAACCTAGTTCCGGATTTCAAACGTCTATGTATCTAATATTATGGTGCATTTATTAGCAAACGTTTGCTCAACGAAATCTAAGTTTTTAGGGTACCTCAAAGAAAATCACACATTGCCAGCAAAACGGCCAGTATTAAATTATCGAAATAGTATTGCAACCTCGCTAAAATAATTAATTGGCGCATGTTGCAGTCGTAACTTTTAGACTGGGCGCAATACAAAAAGGATTTTAGAACACAAACACAACCTAATTTAAAACATAGTATAATCGATTCTACTCTCGATTCTGAGCAAACTACTTTCTGGTTTTCAGTTATTTAATTAACACCTTGTACAGAGTACTCGTACACTTGGCCAGTTAAAGCTAATAAAACAACCAGCAACAATAAAACATTCGCTCTGAACTTAAGGCTGTGTTTCCACCAAAGACGTGCGAGGATGTATTGCGAAGAATGTATTTTTCACGAACCAACAGCAACGCTTCATTTACCTTTCCACGCACAGCACCGCGGCACCGCTCGAGCGCTCTGGAGGAAACCGCTGAGCGGAGCGAAGATAGGTTAATGAAGCGCGAGTACTGCCTTTTCGCAACGTAACGTTTGGCAACCTGTTTCATTTCGCAACTTTTCATTTCGCAAACTCTAAAACTGTAAACATTTCAGGATTTATTTCAGGGCCATCGTGTAGCACCCTTTGGGTTAGGTTAGGTTAGTTTTATAAAAATCCTGAAATATTTACAGTTTCAGAAATATTAAACAATTGGGAAATGAAAAGTTGCGAAATGAAACAGGTTGCCAAACGTTATTCGCCGAAACATTAGTAAACCAATGAAGCGTTTCTATTGGTTTATGAAAAACACTTTCCTCGACCATCTATGCTTGAAAGGCAGCCAAAACCTCACTAACGCTAGATTGAAAGACGGTCACCCTATCTTATAAAACAAACAGCAACAATAAAACATTCGCTCTCAACCCGACTGACGTATATGGGCTAGACATTTGTTCCGTTTAGATAAACTAATAGCATGGTATATAAGACAAGTGTATCAATTTATCTCCCATTAGGTTTTAAATGTAATAAGATTATTTGAATGTCAGTAGATCAGTCCTTGTTTGGGAGAATTTATACTCAAAATTATAGATTGGATGTAGGAAATTGTTTTGATCGTTAAGTATAATAATAGTAGGTATCTTATTACCGGCATACAATAATATTAACTAAGAAGTTCGTGAAAAAACCCTTGCTTGAATAAAATAAAGAAGAGAACATTTAAATTTTTCACTCCGTTCATATCAATCCATATCAGTTGCAAAAATTTCATTTTCATATTTTTTATTTTTTCTGACTCATGTCAAAACTAGACCACAGAAAAATACTACAGCATGATTTTAAAGTCCAACCCAATTCCTCATGATTCCGTGACGTGTGTTTTACCACAACAGGTAACACACGGCGAATTTTTACAGTACTCTCGCAGCAGCTATTTGCAAATGACTGCGAATTGTGTCGCCAAGCAACGATTAAAATTTTTCATACAAAATTGTTGCCATGCTAAAAACAAAAACTTTTCGCCAAAAAGGAGTAACTTACGTAACATAATCTTATTAATTAACACGAGTTGGGGATAGGATAAATCAACAATGCCCAGTAATTTGTAACCTTACCAAACAAAGTGAGCACATAAATATAGTTTTTGCGAAGCACCGCCAATAGGACAGATGACTAACTCGGGTGACGACCTTTACGCAGCCTCTTCTGACTAATGGCTTCTTCAATAAAATCATTTAAAAGCTGTTCAATCGTTACCTGTAACAAAAAAAGAGAAGAATTAGTACATTGAATACTAAAAACATGTTGAAAAAGTCGTGTTAGCTTGGAATAACGAAGGCCTATTAGATGGTCGATAAATCAAAAGCAGTGTGGGAAGTTATAAAAAGAAGTCTGCGAATAACTTGATAAAAGGTTCTGTAGACTTAAAACTGATGTGATAAAACAATTTTTGCTAAAATTTGTAAAACTATGATATAGAAAAAAATTATAGACGTAGATTATCGCGCGCTGTTCCCTCGGGAGCTGTGTGTGTGTGGGATAAAAAGTAGCCTACGTCACTCTCTGGCCCATAAACTATCTCTATGCCAAAAATCACGTCGATCCGTCGCTCCGTTTCGACGTGAAAGACGGACAAACATACAAACACACGTTCCCCATTTATAATATTAGTATTGATTAACGTACGTTTAAAGTTTAAACTCTAAGCCATACTTGGAATTTAAAACAGTATGTTATATCTATCTACTATCCAATTTTACAAGCATAATACCTTTTACATTATTATTATATCGTTATTTTCATGTGTTTTTATGTACAATAAAGAGTTTGACAATACAATATATTGAATTGGAAATATTCCTTTGCCTGTAAAGAAGATATAATCTGACAATACAAAAGAATAACTGAAACACGTAACGTGGTGGTGTTGGACACGATTCTCTACATGCACTCCATCTTGAAATCGTGTCGATATTTATGAGTGCATCTATCAGTGAACGATTTAAGTTGATTTAACATACTAGTACTTGTATGCTAACAAAAAAAAACATTTCTATTGTATAGTAACTTTATTCAGACAAAAATAAATAAAGCATGAATTTGCGTTTTAAATTTTATTTTAGAACAAAGTAAAATGTTTCAAGATATAATCTTAGAATCATGTTTACATTGTTGCAAGCCTGTTGTTTATATGCTGCGTTATATGCTCCTCAATTGAATGGGTACACAAATATGTAAACAATGCCAAGATGGTTCTATTGCTTATTTTATGTAACCCTAAATGGCAATGTTTCCTATGTCCAGTGTTGCCCACCTCCGCTATTTTGTTTGCGCTTCAACGATGCAGTAATGGATTGTAAAAATAGTTGCCAGCATCGTTAATACGTGTCGCAACGCAACGGCAACACAGAGGCGTGGGCACCGGTCACTACACCGCGCCCACACCTAACCATCGATATTTTGATAACTTTTTAAGGCGCTAGAACTGGCTGGCAAGAAGTCTCTTGACAGTTAAAAAATAATCGCGGAAATAAAATTTGAAATATGAATTATGAGAGTTGTTCTTTTGTTTAAAATGTCAGCTATCATTATGAATGTTAATTTGTTATTAAATGAACGTTCAATAAATTTACTCAGTTATTAAAAAACGTGTAGCGTGCGTGCGAGTGTCCACGAGATAAATAAACGTAAACACATCATCGACGATTATAAAAAAACGAAAAGAATACCCTTGGCACTAAATGTGCAATGATTTTCTCGTTAGCATCCGATAGAGCGTGGGCATGTTTCGTCATCGTGATGACGACAGATAATCATGGCGATTGTGACATGCGATGTTTACAGAAATTACTGTAATGACAGCCCTGTAATTGGGATCGGCTGTCAACGGAGGCCGGCGGTAATTTGACAGCAAGCAAAGAAGCTCTGGGCAAATATCAATTTGATGAATCGTTCAAATTATCAAAGTGAGCGACACACGTGATTTGGACCTGGCATGAACTTTGATTATAAATATCAAACTTTAAATGACTCTACATAGGTAC
Source organism: Choristoneura fumiferana (assembly GCF_025370935.1). Classification (NCBI taxonomy): domain Eukaryota; kingdom Metazoa; phylum Arthropoda; class Insecta; order Lepidoptera; family Tortricidae; genus Choristoneura; species Choristoneura fumiferana. Next base: position 1,210,532 of record NC_133476.1, on the reverse strand, counting down.
TGAAACATGATATTTTTATTGGAATGGCAACCCTTTAAATATTCAGGTAGGAGTAAATCAAAAAGTTAAATTTATGGTAAACCCGGTATCCCCCAGTTTCATCTCTTGAACGCAACGATCGCTTAAACGGGGCAGTTGACTTGTCAACTTATTTCAAATACAAAGTATCAAACCAACAATGTTGAATCGGCTTAGGCCCGTAAAACTCAGTTCTCAAAATGAGCACTTTCTCCAAAAGTTCACTTTAGAAAAATGTACACTCCCAAAACTATGATCCTTCTAAAGAAACTTACCTCTAGAGAAAGTGCACATTTCGGGATAATGAGTGGTATAGGTATGCCTATATAAGCCATTGAAGCATCTAAGATGTCAGTTTCATAATAATAGTATCTTTGAGAATTCATTATCGTCAAAGACAGCAGAGTTTCTTAAAAATCTAGACAATAACTATATACTTTAACATCGCAGTTACTATGGGCAAATCGGCGGTATCTCTAGCGGCACGTATCGGCAGGTAAATGTCTTCATAATATTTAAAACTTTGAAAATCTTCACACTCCAAACCCGCCGACCCGCTGACGTATGTTGACGACATGGTCAAAGACTTGTGTGTAGAGTAGATTATTTATACACTGAAGTAAACATTTCCTCTACTGGTTTTGAAGTTCATAATGCCAACGCCAAACGACGAGTCAAATCAAATATTCAATAATATTAACATCCAACTGTACTGTACATATTAAAAAGTATTAAATATCCAATACGCCTACACCAAATTTTAAAGGTTACCTGCATTGATTATTCCATTTTAAAGGCGCTACAGCATGTAATTATTGAAGTTTACGAAACATGATGCAAATATGTTTAAAACATAGATTTCCCACGATAAAACGTCATCAGCATCGAATTGATTAATGACTACAATATTACATATGATACGCAATAATCATGAGTGAGGAGATGTCTACATTTGTCAACGAAGTTAGTTGACAATTGGATTTTTTTTAACAGAAACTTTTTGCTGATTGTACTTGCATTCGGATATTATCATCATCATCCCAGCCTTTATAACGTCCCACTGCTCAGCACTAAAATTAACAAAAGAATATGGTTTCGCCATGCTTTTTTGCATTAGTAAATTGCATTAGGTATATCTGTCAGTATCTTCACGCGGGAGGGAGCAATCCTCTTGAAAATCTCAGTGTCCGAAAGTATCTATAAAAATTATCTACATCATTTACATACAGTCTCTATTTACCCGACTGCGCCACGCAAATTAGGGTAATGTCGCGTATCAAATACGCGTTTACAGTAACACGCCAACTAATGAATATGTAAAAACTAAACTAATCATGACCACTAGAATCTGTCCGCCTTGACGCCACAATAGCTAATATGGAAATCTACACGGCCGCTCTTTCTAATAGGAAATTGTCACATCTCATAAATATCTGTAAGTGAGTTGTTGAGAGAGACCAATAACGGCAAACACGTATAAAACAAAGTTATCTCTGCCATCATCAAAATTTCAACTTGTATGACAGTTGTAGTGTTCTATGTTTCGTAAACGCAAAGTTTAAGTTGGCAGCCGAGTTTGGCATGGCAATATTTTATATTAACATACGCAGGCGCGACGCTATGAGGTCGGAGGTGTGCATAAATTGTGCGCGGACGCAAACGAACTGAACTTCCTCGCAACTCAGGAGTTTCTGGAAATCTCGAGGATGTTTACAGCAGGCTTGGATGTCGGAAGCTGGGAAATAGCCGGCATGTTACGGCTGTTAGAATGTATAGTCGAATCAAAGTCTCTCGGTAATATTAATAAAAGGCGGGGTAATTTGAACTAGTATTTATTACTAAAAGAAAGTGTTTTGTTGTGGAAGTTTTTTGTGAATGCAAGGGCGATTCGATGGCGATAAATGTGATTTCCATACAAATTTGGTAAAACCACGGAATTTAAGATCAATTAATTGAGGAAAATACCTTTTGAAAGTAATAAAAATCCGTGTACTACAAAACTGACCATCGCAGTCTATATTCGTCCCACTAGTTGGGCACAGTCCTCTCACAATGAGAGGGCTTATGCCGTAGTTCCCACGCGAGTCCGTTGTGGATCTTTACACACCATTGACTTACTTCGCAGTTACGTGCAATCTTCACGACGTAACCGCCGAAATGCAACCCAACATTCGATCGTCTGCTTGAGACAGTGCCGGTTCTAGCACTTCCAGCGCCCTGGGCGAGATTTACACGGCGCCCCCAAATTTTGTGAATTTTCTAGAAGGTATAGGCTTTTAAGTCCAGCGCCCTCGGCGGTCGCCCCACCGCGCCCTACCCTAAAGCCGCTACTGGCTTGAGAGGCCATCCGAGTTGGTCAAAACATTAAGCCTGGCTGGTACAAAACTACTCTATTCATATATCAAAGTCTATACGACTTCTCGCTACTTTTGAACAGTATATTCAGTTATCTGTAAGTTAAGTCAACGAACCCAAGCGTCTATTTTCAATTGGTCTGAACTGAAATAGGTACTTAATACCCTTTATTGACGGGGCCGGTGGTCGCGTCTAGACAGGATCGTAGACTGGGAAATTCGAGAAGAAGCAGCATTAAACGACTAGTTTGCTTGCCTACACGAACAAAGGTAACGGTTTGCTATAAAAATATATCCCACTAATATTAAATAAATAAATATCATAGGACACTTGACACCAATTAACCTAGTCCTAAACTAAGCAAAGCTTGTACTATGGATACTAAGCAACGGATAAACATCATCAACTCATTAATGTTTCGTGTGGGTGTTTTTTTTATTATAATTATTATCTGCAGCTGCATTAATTAAATCATTTCATATAAAACAAAGACCGATTAATTAAAAGTAACTGTTGTCGCCATCTTGCAATAATGCTGTATTAGGCGTTTTCCACCACATGCGCGGGCGCAGCGGATATGGAAATAGGATCGCGTCGCCTCCAATTATATTTATTGACGGCAGTAAATAATTATAGTGCTGCGATGCATTACAAATGTTTTAACCGAATGCGAAGAAAAGAGACACATTTGCGTTTTACTGTTTTGAAAAGTCTGTTTTTTTATTATTCAACTGGATGGCAAACGAGCAAGTGGGTCTCCTGATGGTAAGAGATCACCACCGCCCATAGACACCTGCAACACCAGGGGGATTGCAGATGCGTTGCCAACCTAGAGGCCTAAGATGGGATACCTCAAGTGCCAGTAACTTCACCGGCTGTCTTACTCTCCACGCCGAAACACAACAGTGCAAGCACTGCTGCTTCACGGCAGGATTAGCGAGCAAGATGGTGGTAGCAATCCGGGCGGACCTTGCACAAGGTCCTACCACCTGCAAAACCTGATGTTACCTATACTTATACCTTGTTTAATTTATTGACTAAGCTTTTAAGGACTCTGCATACAACGCGCCCCGTTAACGCTCCGCCGTCTGTCTATCTGTCCGTCTGTATCTTTTGAACCGTAATAGATATTGCGACACTTGGAACTTTCACAGTACCATGTATGTAGTTTATGGCAGCCGCTAATAACAAATGAATAATAATATAAAATAATTATTATTTCGTGTACGAAAATAAATAAATAAATAAAGTTTTTTTTATTGTAGGGTAGTAGGGCACCATATAAAGCACATCTTACAAACACTAAGAGGGATCACTCGATCGCATAACAAGAAACTGTGTCAGCTAGTATATAACGAATGTGCATGAAGATATGCAATAAATATAAGACATCGAAACATACGAATAACTCCTCAAATGGCTCATTTATAGCTTTATGCGTAACAACATAATAAAATAACTTCACAATTCGATCTTTAAACGAATCAAACGTTCTAACAAAGCGCCTATGCGAAATCAAACCATTCGACACGAACCGAATAAAACAAGAAACTAAGACGGCCGTCCCTGGACAAGTCGGCACAACTCTAAAATGCAATAAAGCCATAAAGGGTGTGTGCCATCGACACTTAAACTCACACCTCTTAAGGTTCCGATGCGAAGTGAATCCAAAGTGGACGATCTTAGGACATAATTACTCCGTAATTTATAGCTTAGAAATTAATGATGCGAGTTATCTCGGCGTATTTAGTCATTAAATGGACGCGATTAATTAAATGCGGGGCTAAATGTAGAATATACTCGTCTGTGTGGTGTTTAGAGTATTGCAAACACTTTTATGGTGTTTATGGTGGAGCATTAAAACTATACAGTGTGTTACCCGCAGCCGAGCTTTTTTTAAGGGAGGTTAAAGTAACTTATTTCTGTAACTTAACCTTGACATTATTTTAATTAATAAACTAAAATTCAGACTTTGTTAATTTACTAACAAAATTATAATTGCCAGCAATGTAAAGCACAGTAAATTGATAAGTAAGGGTACATAACAGCCGACAGAGAAAGAGAGAGAGAGAGAGAGAGAGAGAGAGAGAGAGAGAGAGAGAAACATTTATTTACACATATTCGATACACATAAAATACATTAGATGGAAAAAAAATAACATCGAATAGTATAAAGTGGACCCCACTCAGCATAATGTTACGGCAAGCCGCAACGCTGTATTTCAGTGGGACCCATTTAAAACTAAAACATATAAAGCATACAACATACTATGACGACACGAACGCCAGCGGAAGGAAGTTCGCAAAGAAACTTTTAATCCGGAAATAATGGCAACACTCGATCAGTTTAACCATTTTCGAAACAGATACTTTGAATTTTAATCACCCTTAACCTGCTGCCGGTAACACACTGTATAAAATCACATATAGAGGTATAAGCTATAGTCTTCCAGTGATGCGGCCGAAACGTCAAGGTAATTTTAGAAGTGATTTAGTTCTCAGCGTGCTATTAATTATTATCGAACAAAGAAAATTTAAAACAATATATATACGAGTATGTAAGATCAATAATTGGTATTTTATTGGAACGTAATTTACATCTATTATTAATTGTACCTACCTAACCATTTCTCTTTTTTTTTCTTGTGAATACAATACAATACAATAGAAATATTCTTTATTGCAACATAAACCAGTATAAGCAATAATTGTGTACAGAGACAAAATGCAGGGTAGACAAAAAGGGTAAGGTAAAAAAGGTAAAAGGGTAGAATGCTACTGCTGCTGTACTAATAGATACTGCCCTTGTCATGAATATAAAGTAACTTTCTTTCCCTTTCTTCTTTCATTTACTCTTTATTTAAAAGCACGTCTTCTTTACAAAACTTCGCACTCGCTTCACCGATAATTCATCTTCCAATGCACTTTAACACATACATGTTAACTTTGCGCATGACCGTTCAAAGTGCAACGCGATCTCGCAAAGACGTTGTAGACTCTTTCTAAAACAAAGCCCCACTGTCCATGGTTGTGAATGGGGCGCCCATTCATCTAAAGTGGGCCATTCACCGGCCCACACTTATCGAATGTCACCGGACTGTAGAGAAAACTGCTGTTCATTGATCGCTCAAAACAGTCCAGTGTATGGGACGTTTCAATGAGGATTGTTACATAGTTGGATAGCATAATTGAGTCGGTGCTTTCGAATTCCTTCCATTCGGCTGTGAAAAGCTGATGCCGAGCTGCCAGTTTTATTTGATAGATGGCGTCTATATTGACCCTATTTATTATGCATACAATGTTAATTGATAATATGTATCACCACCCTACAAAAACTATATGCGCACAACATCGTAGAATGTTCACGGGTCCACGGTGGATGCAGGCCGCTGCCAACCGAAGCGACGGAGGTCTACGGGGGAGGCCTATGTCCAACAGTGGACGTCCTACGGCTGAGATAATGATGATGATCGTAGAATGTTTACACAGCGTTATGAAATTTACACGGAGTGAAAGAAGTCCATATCAATCAGCACGCATAAGTATTGATAGCCATACATAATATGATTTTGTCAATGTATCGTTTGTCATAAATATTTTAGCTGAATCCATTCATTGTTTAAAATTGTTATAAGACAAACTTAACCTGTAGAGTTCTACAGGAAGATTATAATATTTTCTAAAAAAAATACGGTTTCAGCGGGAAACAATTATGATTAACAAAAATTATGTCAAAAATTACATTATGACTTTCAAAAACTTTGCGAATAATGACGCGAAAGAATGTAGCCCATATTTTCTGATAATCTATCATCATCATAATGTCAGCCGAAAGACGTCCACTGCTGGACATAGACCTCCCCCAAGGCTCTCCACTCAGACCGGTCTTGTGTTGTGTATGTCTTGTGCTGATAATCTATATTAAATTCATTGAATCAAGCGTTACTTTGCGTAGGCTCATATAAATAAACTACTGGGAGCGCCAAAGTTCGCATACTCTTCGCTAGTCATACCGTAATTTTTGTCCGAATCATCGTTTGTCATAACTTTTTCCCACTGAAACATTAGTTTTCTGAAATTTTTAAATGGTCACCCTATAGAAAACTATAGGTTAGGTTAGGCTTTGTTTTAAAACAATTCTGAACAATTATTGGATTCAGAGAAAAGAGTTATGACAAACGATCGTTCTGACAAACATTACATTCGGACTTCCAATAAGTCCAATAAGTAAGTAATGTGTTGAGTAAGTATGCAAGCCTTCCTTCCAAGAACTAGAAAGAACATTAATCTCGCGGGTGAGTAAAGTTATTCTTTGTAGTTCACAGACTAAATAGAATATTTTTTTTTTACCCACGATACTACACATTTCTTCTTCGTCAGAGTAAAGGTACAGCCTAAAATCAGATGATTGTACTCTCATCCGGCAGTCGTGCGTGCAACCGCGCGGTTTTAGCGCGCTGTCCCTCTTCAAAGTATAGCTTGAGAAAGAGACGGTGTCCAAAAACCGTGCTGCATAGTGTACGTAGCCTAACAGCGTGAACTGGAGCACACCGGAGCGTGAGAAAGACAAACAAACGCGCGGCAATTACACGCGGAATTCCGACGGCAGCCGAATTAAGGGACCCTGTCGCAGCAAGAGCATTTGTGGTTTCAAACTAGTCACATATACATGTAGAAACACAGTTTAGAGTTCAGAGACAGGGGGGCTTGAAGACGGGGTCGTTTTGCAGATGTACAAAAGCGAAGAATTCGGATAGTTGATTTCGACTAGAAGACTTCTACCTATTAATTATTTATTACTACGAATAATGATCAGAATAGGTAGAGTCAATTTGCCTACACTTTATCTCGGGATTCTGTAAATAATTAATCGGTATAATATTGTTTACCAATCTTAGGACTATTCAACTTTTTCTGGGTTCGAAAAATAAATCATAAATATAATACACTTTCCAACCTCTGTAAAAATAAATGCACACACACACACACACACACACACACACAAACATCACGCCTGTATTCCCAAATGGGGTAGGCAGAGCACGCGAAACGTTACCGCTTCGGAGCCACTTTTAGCAATTTTAGGTTTTAAGTTTAAAAAGAAATGCCTGCGCATTTAAAAAAAAAAGTAAATTTACTTAAAAACCTTCTTTGTTTTCGTCAGTTAAAAAGGACGACTTAACCGACCTGTAACTTAATTTTTCAATTCAACCCTTCACATGACTTTATCTTTCGGTCACTGCTTTTAAATCTTTGTCGCGTAAACTTCGAACAAATCAGACGAGGAAAAGAAGTTTATAGAAAGTGCACTGTCACTGTCGGAGCCGAGCCGGCCTTGTCTGCCGCCGAGGGTCCTGGCGCCTCGACCTTCACACCAAACAACCTCCAGCATTGTTCTTTACGACCAAACCAATTGCAGCAAGTCAAACGACAAAGGTCGCACTTCGCAAAAGTTTAAGGGCACTCGTAAAGTCAATTAAAACAATTTGTTGCGGTTAATAAACCGAAGAGGAAGTGGAACAAATGTTTATGTATTGTACATGCGAGGTGTTAATGTTCTTTGTTCGGAGATTTTTGCGTAAACAGCTTTGTTTGATGGCGCGTTATAACCGGGATCTGCTTTTTATCTCGTAAATATACAAAATAAGTGACGTGGTCTGATAAGGTGGTAAAGAAAGCTGATGAATACTTCGCGAAACAGTATAAAGTCGTTTTATCCGTGAACTTTTAAATTAAATAGGTTGGATTATATTTTGAACATGAAACTACCGTAAGACTCACTCATATTAAATGATGTTGTAGAGGGATAACTCTCGTCTTAAATCGAGTTTAGCTCGACATGTTTCGGGCTAATTGTAGCCCTTCTTTCTAGGAGCAACGCGAGTCGGCGGCTGCCGCAACACGCGCACTGCCTAGGTAGAAGGGCTAGGAAAGTAAAAAAAAACTACGTAATACTTCATTTATATTTTACTTAGCATATTTCTTTTGAAGTTGGACTTACGATGAATCGGTCAAGACTAAGTTGATGACGAATAGCATCAAACGTAGGTTAATGGTAGATGAGCATGTGATCACTATGTCAACGAGTACTTATTTGGGCCAGATAGTCTCCTTCGAAACAGACAAGGCAGAAGTACGTATTGAATGCCTGAGCTACTGGTTCCATGAAAGCACTAATGAAGGGTAACTTCCACTAGCCTTAAAACGCAGCTCGTTGACATGTGCATTGCCATCCTAACCTACGGTGCTCAGACCTGGTCTTTGACTGAGGCCAGAAGTCAAACTCAAGTTTCTATTAGCGCAGTATCCTAGGTGTTCGAAAAGCCGATAGAATAAGGAACACTGAACTGCGCTCAAAAACCCGAATTGTTGATGTGGGGACGAAAACCGCCAAACTCAAGTGGGACTGGGCAGGACATGTCTGCCGGATGCATCCGGATCGTTGGGCTAAAATCACCACTGATGTTCCAAGCGAAGGACACCGGAGCAAGGTAGGCCTAAAAGAAGGTGCGGACGTTTGGAGAGATTCCAGCCGGACTGGCAACATTTTGCCGAGACCAGAGACGAGTGAAGGAGAAAGGGAGGCCTTTGCCAGCAGTGGGACACTATATAGGCTATTTATAAAACAAAGTTAGATCTACGCATGCTGTTATAAATAAATGATTTTCGTTCTTTTTTTCTTTCTTACGCAACGGTTTTTAATGCGGTTGTCACTATCAGTTAGCTAATTTTTCACGAAAAGTATAATATATACCATGAACAAGTGACACGCCTCGGTTTCTCGCGAAGCGAGGAGTTAGATAGATTTAATTAGAATTTCTTTATGCACCTCTAGTTTTTCAAAGTCGCATCCGCGCGAAGCCGGAGCACGTCGGTAGTCAAAAATAAAGTGAACAATCATGCCCTTTTTTTTATTGAAAAATGCTTTTTAAAAATCAGTGACCTTGTTATTTAATTCCTTGATCTCAAATTGTTATTTAATTGTTACTTCTCGTTAACTTATTAATTAATATTGTTTTTTTTTTACTATTTTGACATTGAATTGTGGCACAGATATATGTAGCTTGAGACAATGCATGTAACAGTCCTAAAAAAGCTGAAACATTTTTTTTATGCCGAACTATTCTCATTAATCTTTTCATGCTATATTTTAGTCTTCACCTCAAAGTTTTCGTATGTTACTAAACTTTTCCTTCTTTTTTACTTTCCTTCGTTTCTTTAGTTATAAAATTATGTATGTATATAAATTACTAACCTTTTTATAAGTGTATTTACTAATATCATAAATTCATAATAGCATGTGCCTTTGTTACATGAAATAAATTAATTGAATTTGAATTTTATCAGTGTTTTCTTTCTCTCTTTCACCACTCTTCCGGCGACCGTATCGACATCGTTGACGCAACGGCGCGGGCGCAGCCGCTGTCGCAACCTTCACCTTGGCCGGGCGTCGACCCGCGCCGTGACCGAGGGTGTTCCGGAGGGCTGCCCGGTGAACCGGAACGGAATGGGGTCCGTTTCACGCTGGGCCGCACTAGCTTGTGGACGAGTAGGGTTTCCATATCTCAGGATTTGTCCCGAGATATCAGGATCAACCGGAATTTTTAAATCTCAGGATTATCAGAATTTTCAATAAAATTGAGTAGTTTTTTTTAGATATGTCTATTTTTTAAGAACATACACATAGGTAGGTACAGACAAGTCCTTATTATTTGGTAACAGCCACGTCCTTACAGACAGACAAGTCCTTATATTTGGTAAGTGTGTGTGTGTGTGGGAGAATTTGCAGTTAAGATTCGGGAAATTGCAGTGCAGTGCATCCGATAAGGTTTACAAGTGACTTTCTTTCATTTCGGCTCCAAGTCCGCTCTAAAAAACTTCTACACAATTATTTAGAAAATGAAGTTACTTCGATCTCACGCTCACACAAATGAATTCCAAACCGCATGGCGACTCAATAGAGCAAATTCAAAGCTTTCAAAGCGACAAATGAAATGTCAGCTTTGGATCTGTCAGTGGTGACATTACGACAACTACAACGGTGCGCGAATGAAGTCATAACGAGTGATTTTTCTATCCATTGCCCGGGCAAGATGTTTTTACACAGTGGATCAACGGGCAAATCACGCAGTGTATTTTGAATATTACTCGCCGCAGCAATGGTCGCGAGTCGAAGCCAGCCGTAATGAACTTAATACATAATGGATTAGTGATAATGGCGCCTTATTGAATCTCTGGAGTTCAGATTATGTACATTATTATATTACACATGGACAGGATTTTAATGTGGATTGCATTTGTACCTATAATATATATTTATGTAAATGTTACCTTCTGCGGCGCAGTTTGTAAACACTGAGATCTTTAGTTTATTGAAAGAAAATAGACAATAAAGCAAAACTTAATTGTTTGTTTTGCAGGACTTTGTAGCAAACTCTTTCGCCTCCACCAACCCGGCGGCTCCGCTACTGGTAGCGGAAAAGAAAGAAAAAAATAAATGTAGTTAATTTAAACTAACCTAGACTAACTCAACTTAAACTAAATTAAACAAAGTCACATGAAAGCATCATGATACGACAATCGAAGGATATACACTCTAGTTAAAAAACATAAAGTAATAACGAGTACAAGATATAGTAGCCTACCTAAATACCTACTTAAAAACCTAATACTAATTTAGATTTCAAAAGGTCTCCGTGCCATAGTGCTCGATGAGGGCTATCGTTTTTTGTCTCACTAGATGGCGCACTGTTGCTTGAGGTTTTTAAGTATGGCTTTGAAAGTCTGTTATTACGGGCGTGGAAACAAAGTTTAGATTAAAATCATATTTAATACAACTTAAAACCGTACCATAAAAAAATCGAGCATGCCACAGTGTTGCATAGTCCCCGTTTTGTTCGGAAAAAAGGGGAGGACAAAGGTTTCCGAAAGACAAAACGGTCTCAAAACACAGACATTCATTGCCCCGGAACGCATATTTGCCATAATTAATTACAGATATTGCAAAATATTCACAAAATTATTTTTATTATTATAAATAAACCCGCGTAGCTCATCCAAAACCTATGAGATTTGACATTTCGGAGACCTCACGCTACACTAGCGCCTCTAGCGGCGAATTCATTCGCGATAGCCCTCATTGGCTGGTAGCATTCCCTCGCTGAATAGCAATGACAATTTACTGAGAGACATGCCAGCCCTTTGGCCTGCACTGCAATGTCAGTAGTGTCGACCACTTTGCACTTCTTTAAATAGCCAATCAATGTCAAATCATCTCAAGTGACAATAATGACAAAACTATAATTGTTGATCCTCCTATTCCATGTAGGGATAATAAAACAGCAATAACATATATCAAATAACATACTGTCAAGTCCGAAGGCATTCGCAAAAACAGACTAAACTATCAAATGAAAATCGTGTTCCTGTCAATCATATTACATCTAAGTGTTTATATTATAAGTTTTTTGTACTGATTTATGGTGTGCAATAAAGAATATTTGTATTGTATTGTACATATAATATCGATCACAGTGCTAACGTTTCTTTATGATGAGAATGAGATGTTTTGTACAGTCACCAGCACAAATATCTGACACTACAAAGCGTGCACAAATATCTGATGCGCCTCTATTTCTAGGGCGGGTAGGACCTGTCAGATATTTTTGCACGCTCCACTGTGGCAGATATCAATCCAGGTGAATGTAAAACTGTTTACCAAGCGCACGCGCAGTGCTCTTTATTGCAGAGAGACAGCCAGGCTGAAAAAAATTACTTTGTTCATTATTTGACAGTTGTATAGCCGTGGTGGCCTAGTGGTTTGACCTATCGCCTCTCAAGCAGAGGGTCGTGGGTTCAAACCCCGGCTCGCACCTTGAGTTTTTCGAAATTCATGTGCGGAATTACATTTGATATTTACCACGAGCTTTGCGGTGAAGGAAAACATCGTGAGGAAACCTGCACAAACCTGCGAAGCAATTCAATGGTGCGTGTGAAGTTCCCAATCCGCACTGGGCCCGGGTGGGAACTATGGTCCAAGCCCTCTTGTTCTGAGAGGAGGCCTGTGCCCAGCAGTGGGACGTATATAGGCTGGGATGGATTATTTGTCAAATGCTTCTAGAAATAATAGTCTTCAGCTAAAGCAGCGTCTTCAGCAATAATGTGCGGGGATGTGTTGCAAGGGATTATAATGTTTGTCATTAACCAATAGAAACGCTTCATTTACCCAACTTGTGTGTCTGTGTGTTTGTCTGTGTATGTCTGTGGCACCGTAGCTCTTAAGCGGGCAAACCGGTTTGAATGCGACATGTTTTATCAAAATCGGTTCAGCCGTTTTCCAACTTTTTGCTGGTTAGGCTATGTACTTAACAATATTGTTGTCTTGTGTTGTGAATAATGTATCTTTCTTCTTTCTTTCAAATTGCAGCGGCTCGTTGTCAAAAGTCAAAAAAAAAATCAAATTTCAAATGATTTATTCAGTAAATAGGCCGCAATGGGCACTTTTACACGTCATTTTTTAAACTACCAGCGCTTTCGGAAAGACCATCATTGCCAAGAAGAATGCGCCGCAAGAAACTTGGCAGAAAGTCATTTTTTCATAATAATATAATTACAAATATAATACTTAAAAACTATATTATACAATTAAAGAAAAAAAAATACAAAAAATAATAATAATAAAAATACAGGGATGAGAGAGTCTAGTATTTTTATGAACAGTTCACGGCACATACCGGTACCAGTCGCCGCGACGGACACACGACATTCGCAGACATTAGCACGTGCCCATAGCAATGTGGACGCAAACCGCAGAACTGTAGCGACGCACGTGACAACGTCCGCATTTATAACACATAACCTAACCAATTTGGAGAACCATTTTGATCAAAGCTCAATTTTCAAATAAACAAAACCGCATTCAAATCGGTCCACCCGTTTAAGAGCTACGGTGCCACAGACAGACAGACACACATAGCGGTCAAACTTACAGCACCCCTCTTTTCGCGTCGGGGGTTAAAAATATAATTCAAAACGTTTATGCTAAGGACTCTTTTAAAAGTCACTTTTATTTTACTACCAGCGCTTACGGAAAGCGCGCCGCAACAAACTTGGCAAAGACATTTTTAAGATTGGTTTTTTTGGAATCTTTTTGTATTTTTTTTTGTGTCTGTATCGTTGTCCAGCGGTGGTGTAGCGGTATAGCACACGGCACGGAATGACGAGCTGGTCTTATTTTTCTGGTTTTTCTGTGCATCTATATTTCAGTTTGTATTTTCGATATAGGTTTTACGGCATGACCGTAAAAGTAACAAAAAAAAATTTGGAATTGAAAAAAAAATACAAAAAGATTCCAAAAAACCAATCTTAATTTGATTGCTTGATAACGATATCTCTTGTCCGGGTGAGCGGTTAGTTCCGATGGAGTGCCGAAAAGTTTCTCGATGAGGGCTACGGCATAGATGACGCTAGTGTCGCTAGTGAGATATGAGATGCATAGGAGAAATTCGTGTCTGTATCGTTGTCCAGCGGTGGTGTAGCGGTATAGCACTCGGCACGGAATGCCGAATTTTGCAAAATAACAGATATTTAAACGTCTAAGACCTGAGAATAGACATTCATCGTAGTGCTCGTACAAATAAACCCCCTTGCAAAAAATGGGGTACCTATGGTTTTTCCATTTTATGTGCATGAAAGCTTACTTTCTAAGCTTCAATGCCTAAAAATCTGAAAAACCATAGGTGCCCCATCTGCCCCAACCGGGGGGGCGCACCCGGGATCTCAAGCTATGTCTATGAAGACAGGTTTTCTACGCGCTTAAGTTGCTATCCACATGTCACTTTACTGAGCTTTAAATATACAATAAAGAGATGCAAGTACTTAAAAACATAATAAGAGCAAAAAGCTTAGCACAATTCAAAACACAAGGGCATTTTTTTATGTCTTCTATATTTGGATTGGTTGTTCCAAATTGGAAGAAGTCGTAAACTTTCGGCACGATCCCAGACGAGGGTACGACAGGGATCAAAAACCTTCTGGCATAGCCGCCGTCCAAATTTGACCACCATGCCCCTATATAGAGCGAACCCTAATTTAAAAATACGATTCTTTTATTAATTCACCTTATTTTCTGAGCCTAAAAAATACCCTAATGTGTAACTTAACGATGAGAGCTTTTTAAGTTTTGTGCCAACCCATACCCCTAATAACGAATTAAGGTTATCTTCGAGTCATTTTCAGCACTTTTTCCTCACCATAACTTTAGTTTAGTCCCACAATAATTACTTTTATAACCACCCCACCTCCAAATCTCCATCATGAGAGCTGTTTGCTTCATCCCAGCCCATATATGGGCCAATGCTGGGCACAGCCTTCCTTTCTGAGTTTCAATATCAAACTCGTATTAGATCGGGTCTTGATCTATACCCTGACAAGCTTGGACGAAAGGGTTCTACCAGGCATTTGACGCACGTATAAAAAAAACGTGATAAGGACAGCTGAGGCTCCTTGTGACAGGGTTCTACGGAGCGCCACATACGAACTAAGGTATAAGGGTTTATACAAGCAGAGTTGCGTCGATCAGTCGCAGGGCGGGTTTAATTGCTGCTTAGAGCATTAATATTGTATGAGCGACGCTGGCGCCTGCGCTGCGCGATCCGCCGTCGCCAGCGCTGTGGCACAAGACACAAACTTACGTCTAATGTTCATAGCGAGGGAAGTGGACAATAATCCTGGTATTTGTTAGCTTTTGGTGGGTTTTGGAAAATATATAGGTCTTCCAAAAACCGTGAGTTTAGCGGTATAGTATCACTGCGTCTAAAATGCAGCTGGTCGAAGTGTGTCTAGCAAGTAGTGCAAGTGGTCTAAGTAGCGAGTGGTCTAAAATGCAACCGATCCTAATCCGTTTTTGTCGAAACCTTTAAAAACTATAGTTGAGAGTTGCATCAAGGCGCGATCAACCACGCGGAATAAAGCTCCGCTGACTTTGATTTGACAAAGAATTTTAGACCACTTGCTACTTATAGACCAATTGCTAATTTGCTACTTACGCCAGCTGTTTTTTTTTTTGATGAAGTGATACTAACCCGATTAGCAGACAAGTGGTACTTTTACCACATGCATGTAAGTTAAAATAACATTTCTCATTTTCGGCTCCACCACAGGTCGGGTAAAACTGCTTTAGGAATTATATTTGAGAAAAATGATAATGAATTTGATTTTGATAATGGAACAAGCCGCTTTGGCATAGAGTTGAAGGAGTAGTGCAGATATTAATTAGATATTTTTTTCTGTTTTGTAAAATGAACACACATGCACACACACACAGACACAGAGGGTAGAGAGGTCGATGGTATGGTAAGAATATGAACTATAGATTATATTTTTAAGCAACTAAACTGAAATGAAATGAAATTATTTATTTCGTTTCATTTTGAACATACGCACGCAGGTGTTACAAATACTTGTATTACTTACACTGTAGAAAGAATATTATAAATGTCACGCGTCACGCATGCTCTGGGGGCATTCCACGAGAATGTCCCTTACGAAATGCTTTTGCCTTGTCTGGCAGCTAATTCAATCAAATCGGTAAAGCTCGAGAACGTAATGCCGATTTCTTAGCAAAGTCATGAATATTACCAGACTTAATATCATTTTCTCAGCCTTTTCATTAGTATTTCTAAGAACGGAATTTCGTTCATTCTCATGCCACAATTTGGCATGCAAAATCTTAATCTCATTGCAAATCAATACTAATAACCATCAACTAACAACAACTTATTGCTAACAACAGCCGCTTTCAGCCAGTGTCTTGTCCACACAGCAACTCGCTCGAAGCGTTTACGAGCTATCGGATCGGCGCGAGCGCATATATCACGATCACTCCCCACGTGTCATTAACATGTTTACATATCGGACGCTCGCTTTAATTTACCGTCCATCGCTTGTTTTATTTCCCACATTCCCGGTTGATTTATTTGGCTGGCGATAGGATTAAACGCGACACCTAGCGCGAAAAAACGGGTCCGAGTGACGTTTTGAAGTTGTGGCTTTATTAAGTGATAGATAAAATAGACATTTAAAAGATGAAAATAGCAATAGTGTAAGAATATCGTGAAATAACTCTAAGTAAAGCAACGTCTCTTTATATGTAGTAGGTGAACTATCTTGTAAGAAATAACATCGCCAGATTTTTTCGAACTTGAGAATTGAGCCCTCACCCCCCTAGATCCACAGGTTCGACCCTAGCAAATATATACGAGTATCTAATTCGCTTTTAAGAACAGTTTCTGCCATTGAATTGTGCTTCCAACAGCACTGTGTTCAGTGATTTGTCAAATTGTCTACCCGTATCTACTAGATGTGAAACGGAATAACTACCGCTCAACGATCGCTCTAACACCTATCATTTATACTGTTTCACCACAATCATCAAGCTGTCACCCAAACACGTCCGCCATCTTGTATTCACATCACAAATCCGCATAAATTCGTCAACGGAAATATAAACGTCAATCGATTCCAATTTCAAACACGAACCATAGACCGCGCGTTTACTTTTTTATAGCAATCGCGTTTGTTCAGTCAGAACACCCGCGTGGTTTTCGTGATCCATCACGTGAAAAGTAAACCGCGTTTTGCATCTGGCCAGTATTTTTTGCAGTTAAGTGCCCGTAGCGGTCGTGAACCTTTAGATCGCGGGGTCGACGACTTGCAGCTTCAGCCCGAAAAAAGGCTATAATATTACACACGTGATTTTTGTATTCAGTGGGCGTGACGCAGAGTTTTTCTAAGTAATGCTTAATGTGAGATTGAGTTTGCTGTAATGAGGCGCGGTGGCTTTGTGCAGATGCGCCTTGGGCGTCATAATCGACATTCGAAAGATATGATCCGCCATATTTTATGATTTTGAATACTATGGAATACAATGTGTGCACAAGAAAGGCGGGGGACGAGTGGCGACGGACGGATTGTCAAGCGTGCCAGTAGACCGGATATGACGACCACGACGATTCTCTTAAGAGCTAGCAACTAATGCGATACAAAAGTCTACGAAAACTTATGTAAACAAAAACACGTTTCAATAAGTGATCCTATATGTGTTCCTTTTTTTTCTTTTGAAATGCGGCACCCAAAGAACAAAAACAATAAAAACAGCACCAATAATATTTTCGAATAGTCCGTAATTTTGTAAGAACTGTAATTTTCAACTTCGTACCACAATTACTTGTAACTAACTAATCAACGTTTTTTTCAGACGCAGCAACTTCATTTTTAAGATGCGATTTCAAAAATCGACCACCAGACATTCGGAATTCAAATTCTACTCATAACAAAAATCTACTACACTACAACTGTCACTTCTCTTCGTTATTTTTCACTACTCTGTACCGTCACGGTGTTGCCATTAAAATAATTAAATTACGTAATGTTGCCAGCCCGTTTAGTTCTGCGGTCATCCGACGATTGTGACCGCGGAATGTTTTCGTCGGTACGCACGGAACACTAATCGATTTCCGAGCTAATAACCTAGAATTTAGCATCGAGTTATTCCTTAGAAATCTGAGACCGAACCTATTATAAGACGTGACGAGGAAAAACGGATAAAATGGCCGTTATGGAATAGATGAAGCAAACAATTCGGGTTTTTTTGTCGGCACCGTGTTTTGGGTTTAATATTTTACCACTCTCTGTCAAATTCATGATATTTTCTGTGACAGCTGTTTGTAACGCATTCTCTGTTTAATTTGTTCGTATTAATTCATTTAATCGTATCGCATCGGTACATTTGAAATAGGCTTATAATATAAAATTACAGAATATAAAACAATAACGACACAACACATCCAGGGAAAGGTTATTCAAATAGGCCAAGATGGCGGTAGATTTGTTAGAATAAACTAGAAGTGCAGATCTTTTAAAGATCCAGCCAGGATTTGAACCCCCATCTCTTGGCTAATCGTCCCGAGCGTGTTAAATCCAAAAACAACATACATTCTCCAATCACCTCACGCGTAACTAGGTCTCCTGCATACCTATGCCAAGAATGGCGTGTGGTAACTTAAAAAAAACTTAAATCTCGTTGAACAAACGTGCTTTTAATAAAAACAACAGGTACGTTATGAACGAAAGCTATTTTTCCGCCAAAAGCGGCGTTCGCGTAAACACGGCTTGCCGGGCGCCCGCGCAAGTTCATTGTCGCGCGATGCTACGATAAGCCAACTGGAGCAGCGCGCGCGCCGAAGCCAGAATAACAATATAACTTTATGTAAAGTTTAGGTATGTAAAAAAAAACATATCATAGTAAAATTTACATCAAGTGATATAGTACGCCTACGAGTATTTCTTACCTTTGAAAATCTCTACATCTCATGCTTCCTCTGGGTTGGTGTTTAATAAAGAGTTATTGTATTATATTGTACCAAATAGAAACTAAGCAAAGCTTGCACTATAGTTAATAGACAACAGTTAAATATACTTTCAGTTAAAAACACTAACAATGATAAAAATAAATAAATGATTTCGTGATCCCCTGTTGACATCTAAGGACGTTAAACGCATTAAAAAGAATACTTCACTTTCTTGGACAATCTATGTTCAAAACCATGCTAAGAACTTGAAAAAATAGCGACAAACACAAATATTACAACACAGCATAATTTTGTTAGATGTTGCATACATAAATTGCATTAGTATGATTAACATACTGCAAAAATTATGATAAATATAGCACATACCAGGAAACAGTACAGGCATGCGGGAATACCACAACTAATGTAAAATACCAGGCGGTAACTACCTAACTACACAACAGACACAATTATACATGGTCACGTCACATCATAAGGAACATAAATTACACATGTATTGTAAAAAATCTATTAAAATAACACAAGAACCGTGAGAACCCGCCATTAAAACGAACACAAACACACAGAACATTAATCTTCAAACGACTACCAGAATAGGGTCAATAAAAATACGTTTTTTCGCTGACCCAAAACTCAAAACTAAACCGTTAATACGCGTTCAATAAATCAATAAAAAAGTCAAGCTCCTACACCTACGAAGGTTTTAATGTGGTTTTCAACATTTTTGTGTACTTTATTACAATTTTAAATATACTAGATATAATTTATAGAATTATAAATGATAATAAATTGCTGAAAGTTCAAATGATTCACTGTTTATTTTCATATTTGTGAAGAACGTAGGTTGCAGACCACTGGTTTAATAAAAAGGAGATTGGGACACGGCGGTGTAAGTAAAACTTGTCGATGACGATTGGCCATGGCAGTGTGATGATATCACAGATCGGGTTTAAACTGCGATTTACATTTTTATTACAAAACCTGAACGCTCACGCCAATTTGAACTATTAAATAAACCGCCGATAACAATTTGATGAAAGGACCACCCAAAGTCAGCGAAAGGAAAATTCAGGACAAAATCATTAAATTACATAAAATACACATATATTCATAAACGAAAACAAAAGGATTACATAATTATAAAAAAATATTTCTATAATCGGTGCTTTTTAAAAATTCGTTACGGATCACCAAAACTGGCCATCAACAGACCGCCTGCGGCGCTCGACAATGGAACAGAAAAATAAATGTTCAAAAATGGAATCGTTATTAAGCTTGACACATTGGCGCACAAAAGCGGAATGGATTATAGAAAAATACAAACTTACCCGGAAAGATTTCAGTGGCGCTAGTATCTAACAGCAACCTTGGCTTAGTACGTGATTAACGCTAGTACCAGACTTTTCCACCGGTTTACGTAGCTTGGTGCTATACTTGTTTATGAGACGGACCAAAGATAATTTATTCAGAGACACGTGCTGGAAATGTATGAGAGCATGGGAAAGGTAATGGTCGTATAAATATTGTCGAAGGCGCAAATACGGTGAAAGTTTAAACACGACTCAATATCGAAACGTAAAGGACCACCATAAGTAGGTACACCAACTTTAAAAATATAAAGGACATTTCAATATACGGTATAGGTTCAACGTAGGCTACGTGTGAAGATAAAATTCTTTCTTATAAACATCCACTGTTGACAGTCTCTCGTTAATGGATTTTAAAAATTTTGTGCCAAATTTAAGTAACTACAACAAGGTTGAGTTTACATACACCACTTAAAAAAAAAAAAGATTTCCAAATATTCAAATTTCTACCTAAAACTCCAGACAGCCTAAATGATTTAACAAAAGAGGATCGACCTGAAACGTTACAAATCACTTTTGCAGACATAAAAGGACAACTCGTTGTCAACCCATTGTGTTAATTGTGGCAGACAGGCGAGCAAAAAACTGGCCGAATTTAAATTACAAGCCGCAGGAAAACAAAAGGATGAAAATACGCTAAGACAATGGACCCTACGCTATCCGAACGGGTTATTACGTATGATAAACATAATAAAAGGCAACGTTCTCTCTTCTCTACGCAAAACGAGGGACTTTGAGAGCTTGGAGTAAAAAGTATCAAAAATACTTTGAGATTAAAACTATGCTTGTACCAATACTTTTACGCTTTTCGACTAATATAGAGATGGTTAACATAGTAAAGCGTCAATTATTATCCAAATTTAGTCTTTAGCAGATGTATGTATAAAGAACTCTACATACAAGTGAGTTAGCGCATAAGCGAAACTAAAAGCTTTTTGAACATTTTAGTCTTCTAGAAATGACTTTCATCGTAATTCAAGCGTTTGACGCTAGAGGACGCTTCAGATGTCACGGCTGTTGTATGGTAATGTATGAGGCGAAGTCGGGAGCGGGTGCTAGCGTGGGTGACAAGGCGGCTCAGCTTTATGAATACTTGACAGTTACATGTTAATATTGACTATATGACAGTGACACTGGCGTTCATTAAAACATAATTTGCCGTTATGATAATCATGAGAAGTGACAGGAAACGTTGTCGAAATAACATAGTGCTTTAAAGAAATGCCGTATTCAATATTACATGGGTCACCGTCACAGAAATCCACTGATCGCTAGTCGCTACAAATAACATGTTCAACATGATGTTACTATAGCTAAGCAACACAGTATAATTATCCATTCATATAAAAGAAGAAACGGAATGAAAGACAAGCATCCATTGCATCTTAAGTTGACATTGGTCAGTTAAGAAAACAAAACAAATTAAAATCAACCATCAAAAACCGCTGACCACTAATTTCACACTAACACGAGACAAGAAACTAAACTGGTCGCTACAGCACATAATTGTTAGTTAATGAGCCTGGCTGATCACGCTGGCCGGCGATCGCAAGGACAGACAGACAAAGGTGCTTACAGCGCACAAGCATGTATTAATAATAATAATAATAAATAATAATAAATTTATTTCAGACCAAGGATCCATATTATTGTTAGTATGGTTTGTGCAACCTTAAAACTAGTGTTAATGGTAACAAACAGAACACACAGATAATTATTATTTATGGGCATGGAGCCCGATCCACCTCCCCAGCACTGGCGAGTCCCAGCGATCAACAACAGCGCGCAGAAGCGTGTTGCGGCTGTCGCGCACGCGCTGTAGCATGGAGGCGCTGCGCGCGCGCATGATGGCGGCAAATCCCGCCGTGTTGGACTCCAAGAACATCGCGGAAGCGCTGCAATAGCGCGGCAGCCGCAACAACGCTCTATACGCGCTGTTGTATTGAACTCGCAGGTCGCTGTATGCCTTCTGCGTATAGTTTACCCATAGGCTGCATGTATAAAATGACTGGCAGTATGCTTTAAACAGCGTGACTTTTACTGGCACAGAACATTTCGAAAACCTACGGGCCAACATGTTGCATCGGACAGCCAGCGCCCTGCGCTCCCTCTCAATATCAGTGTTGTCCCTTTGATCAGCAGTGACCCAATGACCCAAATATTTGAACTTATCCACTCTGTTTAATTTTACACCAGTAAGTAAAAAATCAGGAGCATCAGTATAACGGATGTTATCTGGTTTGAACATCATAAACTCACTCTTTTGAGCGTTGTACTTAAGTCCATTGGTCACCGCATAGGACTCGCAAATACTGAGCAGTTTCTTTAGAGCTCCGCTTGAGGGGCTCAGCAGCACCATGTCGTCTGCGTAACTAATATTATTTACACAGACTCCATTAATATGGCAACCGATACCGGTGCCACTGAGCTCCTCAATCAGCGCGTCAACGTACAGGTTGAAGAGCGTGGGAGAAGTCAGCCCCCCTGTCTCACCCCGCACTCCAACCTGTACTCATCCGAAAGTGCGTGCCCATCTCACACAATTGTTTTGACTACCATACCAGTGCATAAACAAGGATGTTATTTCTCCAGGTACGCTTGTTTCATTTTTTAATTTCTTCCAAAGCACGTCATAGGCAACAAGATCAAAGGCTTTTGACAAGTCAAGGAAAACAGCGTACACTGGCGTTTTCCTACTGGTGTAGTACTTCACCGTCTCCTTGAGACACAGGACAGCACTTTCACAAGAAAGATTCGGTCTAAAGCCAAATTGCGCATCGTTAAGTTTAATATGCTTATCCAAATACTTACCAAGGAGACTGTCAAGCACCTTGGCAATGACCGTGGCTAGAGATATCGGTCTATAATTATTAACATCTGAAGAATCAGCGGTTTTATTCTTAATTATAGGAACCACAATAGTACGCATCAAGTTTTCAGGTAGGTATGAGTGGCTTAGACACAAATTAAAAAACATGGACAACACTCTAGGCAGATGTACACCAGCGTGCTGCAGGTGCTCGATGCTGAGGCTGTCATGGCCCGGCGACTTGCCTCGCACCATTCCCCTTATAACTGCACTCACTTCCTTCGCGTAAAATTCACACTACGCTCCCTACTGACAGTCTCAGCATCTGGAACCCACCGCGCCGCTGGTCCCAACGGAGACTTTACACTGAAATGAGAGCGAAAAACATTGGCTATGCTAGCGGGATCGCACACTCCCGCCACACTCACGGGGAGGCTCGCCTTGGATTTAATCTGTTTGAACTTTTCCAAAACTGACCGAACTTTTTATTTGAGTGATGTTCAGCTATGATGTCCATTATTATTTGCTGTTGATAAAAACAAACATATAATAAAACATAATTAAACTATAAATAGAAAATTTGGCCTAAATCGCCGTCAATGGGTAAGGTGCCCAGAAGGCTGCCGTATTTCCTCGTTGTATAGCGATACTTATACGCTGTGCGAAATAGTGGCCAGCCCTCTGGTCGCCCGAGGCCTCTATTAGGCGCGTCGACAAATCTTTATACAGCCGACGCGCACTTGGCCCCAAGGCCCCAAGGTTTCAACACCAAATGCCGCAAACATGTAGCTGGTTCCCAGGGCGGCATATTTGCGGCGTTTGAGGCTTTCAGCCGAAGATGCCGCAGCGCCAGCGGTGACGCTGGTGCTTGGAACATGGGACGGTGCTAGGGTATCAACGCAAGTGGCATCCCAAACTAGCGGCCGACCCATGCTCCAAGGCACCAGCGACATTCCGTCAGGCCTCTTGCCGTCGTTCCTGGCCAGCCCGCTGGGCTCGAGGACTGCCGAACTCTCGCACTGACAAGGGCCCGACGGATGATGTCGTTAATGCTGGCGTGGCGGGAGATCCTACCAGCGCTCCGGACACATGAGAGGCCATGGTGACCCAGTATGTCCACCATGGCGCCGCATTGACAACGATGTGGCTGATTTATTGATGCCCCCAAACGTAAGCTAGCTGCCAGGCGAAAGGTGGTGTTGTCTAAAAAAGTACCTATGTTTGGAGAGGTAGCGCCTGCAGCCACAGACCCGATTCCCACTCCGCAGTCCGCAAGGAGACGAGCACGGTCTGCCGAACTAGTTGACGTTTCTAAAAGGTTTTTCCGTACTAGTTGACAGAGCGGCTCGTCCCATTGCCTCTGCGAGCAGGGATTGGCAGGCTGGTCCGTGTCGGGACAGGTTATGGACCAAACGTTCATGGCCTCGGAGCAGTGTGCAGCCTCCACAGATCCAATGGATGGATCTAATATTTTCGCTATAAGGCTTTGTGCACCATGCACCGAGGACAAGACGCAGGTAGAGCAACACAAGAAATTTTACGGATTCCAAGGCCGCCGAACCTAATGGGTAGGGTAGCCTGGGGTCCAAGATCTATCGTCAAAAGGAATATTGAAGACTGAAGTGAGTGTTTCTACGACTAATTTATCTAATTTTGAAGTCAAAGTGGGATATTTCCAAAAATGGGTTCCGCGAAAGTATATATGTAAATTTTGGGACAAAAAGACAATGCTTTGATTTAAATATACGCCTGGACTCGCACATCTCTCTGTATACGGGGCCAGACATCGGTTTACCAAGTACCAACCAATTCCCAAAACAAAGCCTAGCCCTCTCGTGAGCGCCGCGCACGTACTTATTCCACCCAGTGACATGTTTACGTTTACAGCTAATTTTGACATTTACATTATAAGAACACTCAGCAGCTTCAGACAGTGTACAAATAATACCGTCGTACATTGAGTCTAATAGTTCTCTATGACCTTTATCACAACACATTTTATCGCAGCAATCACTAAATTCTACAGGAAAATCAAATTCTCGTAATTTTTCATGACAGATGTTATGATATTTTCCATCTGGGATATATGACGCTCCCCCCCAAATAACTTTATTAACACGCTCATTATTAACAAATATTTTCGGTTTCAAAATATCAAAGTTACACTCAATACATATTGGATAGTGATCGGACCAGTACGTGTTATATAACACTGAGCATGCGTGTATTGAGGGTTGCGCCGAGCCAGTAACTAAGCAGTGGTCAAGCCAGCGGCGACACCCGTGTGCGTCACTCACGAATGCTATAGCTATCAGAAGGCAACATATACAAGTCTATACAAGTCCACACTTGCTCGTCACAGAAAGATAAAAGTTCATTTGCAAATAACTCACCGGATGAGCGTTATAGTCCCCTAACATAAATACCGACTCAGTATTATAGTTTTCAATAATAGCCGATATTTCACTGAGGCACTCTGTAAACTCCACTAGGTTTTCACTTGAGTCAGAATTAACATTTACGCCTATTTTTTAGGCTTAAGTATATAGCATGCCTAGTTCTTCCGGCTCGGCTGTGTGTGACGCACGTCACAAATGTTTAAATTTTATACTTATATTTGCCTTCACTTCCTCGCAATATTTTGGTATTAGGTTTTTTTAGAAATCACGCAATAGTGTAAGTCCGGATACGAGTGACGATTCTGAACAAAAACCTGACACAAAAACAAACTTTGAGAAAAACATTACAGCAAGAGTACATTCGAAATTCACTTCAATTGACATCCATAAAGCGACGAAGTTGCGTAACGCTAATACAGAAAGTAACGTTTAAACACTTAATAGAAAAGTGCCAAAAATGTATAAAACAATTTGCATCCTTAACTTATACCCACTTGCAGCTTAGCGGTAAGAGTGCTGGTAAAAACGAAATTCATAATTAAATGCGCTGAGCCAAGTGCCTACAGTTAACCGAGTAATACGGCCGTATTTCACTCGGTTAAATTAACATCACATTTACATTTAGTCTGTTTTTTACCCTTTTCTGCTATCGTGGTGAAAATTGGAGCATTTAAGCTAAACCGAGTTAAGTCATTTTGCTAATAGTTAATATTTTAACTACTTTCTTAAATTTCGCACCGCAGCTGACTAA
>NC_133476.1:1168489-1184363 GCF_025370935.1 Choristoneura fumiferana | reverse complement strand
ATTTATTATGGTCCGGGAGCGCAAGAATTGTTAGAATAGGTCGTTATGTGTTTGATTTTATTCTAATGCTGGCCAGTGTTGCCAGTGATTCTATCTGTGGTAATTATTACCCTTTCTAAGGTAAGCGTTGAGTAAGGGCGTATTTCACATAGGCGCGTATTGTCGCGTTTTATAGGCGTATTTTAGTTGATTGTTTTCACGGTGGACGTTTATGAGAAAGTAGTAATTTACAGCATATCATATCTTAGAGTAAAATGAGTCAAAGTAAATAGAAGGTGTACTGCCTTTTCGGCGAAATATGTTCGCCAAATTTCACTTAGCAACCAACCTTTCGCGTAGTTTCATTTGGCAAACGGAGGTAACAAACAAAAAGACATAAAACTTCCGCATTTATAATATTAGTGGGTTTTCAATTGATTATATCAAACTATACTCATTTCACGCTTGACGGAGATCACACTAGGAAGTGTTTTTGCTATATCAATAAAATTGGGCAGAAATTAAATCGGCGATTAGTAACGACCGATTAGAGGCAGTTAGGCAGCGCTCACCAAGCCTTAGGAGGACTTCCAGTTTTTTTTTTAAATCAGAGCCTAATTGACTGGTCTCGGGTCCACCCACACCGCACGTGAGTCAGCCGAGGTCGACAATCCGGCGGTAAACAAAGCCTTGCGGCGAACCTAGTTCCGGATTTCAAACGTCTATTATATTATTATTATCTAATATTATGGTGCATTTATTAGCAAACGTTTGCTCAACGAAATCTAAGTTTTTAGGGTTCCGTACCTCAAAGAAAATCACACATTGCCAGCAAAACGGCCAGTATTAAATTATCGAAATAGTATTGCAACCTCGCTAAAATAATTAATTGGCGCATGTTGCAGTCGTAACTTTTAGACTGGGCGCAATACAAAAAGGATTTTAGAACACAAACACAACCTAATTTAAAACATAGTATAATCGATTCTACTCTCGATTCTGAGCAAACTACTTTCTGGTTTTTAGTTATTTAATTAACACCTTGTACAGAGTACTCGTACACTTGGCCAGTTAAAGCTAATAAAACAACCAGCAACAATAAAACATTCGCTCTGAACTTAAGGCTGTGTTTCCACCAAAGACGTGCGAGGATGTATTGCGAAGAATGTATTTTTCACGAACCAACAGCAACGCTTCATTTACCTTTCCACGCTCAGCACCGCGGCACCGCTCGAGCGCTCTGGAGGAAACCGCTGAGCGGAGCGAAGATAGGTTAATGAAGCGCGAGTACTGCCTTTTCGCAACGTAACGTTTGGCAACCTGTCTCATTTCGCAAACTCTAAAACTGTAAACATTTCAGGATTTATTTCAGGGCCATCGTGTAGCACCCTTTGGGTTAGGTTAGGTTAGTTATATAAAAATCCTGAATTATTTACAGTTTCAGAAATATTAAACAGTTGGGAAATGAAAAGTTGCGAAATGAAACAGGTTGCCAAACGTTATTCGCCGAAACATTAGTAAACCAATGAAGCGTTTCTATTGGTTTATGAAAAACACTTTCCTCGCCCACCTATGCTTGAAAGGCAGCCAAAAGCTCACTAACGCTAGATTGAAAGACGGTCACCCTATCTTATAAAACAAACAGCAACAATAAAACATTCGCTCTCAACCCGACTGACGTATATGGGCTAGACATTTGTTCCGTTTAGATAAACTAATAGCATGGTATATAAGATCAGTGTATCAATTTATCTCCCATTAGGTTTTAAATGTAATAAGATTATTTGAATGTCAGTAGATCAGTCCTTGTTTGGGAGAATTTATACTCAAAATTATAGATTGGATGTAGGAAATTGTTTTGATCGTTAAGTATAATAATAGTACGTATCTTATTACCGGCATACAACAATACTAACTAAGAAGTTCGTAAAAAAACCGTTGCTTGAATAAAATAAAGAAGAGAACATTTAAATTTTTCACTCCGTTCATATCAATCCATACCAGTTGCAAAAAAAATATTTTCATATTTTTTATTTTTTCTGACTCATGTCAAAACTAGACCACAGAAAAATACTACAGCATGATTTTAAAGTCCAACCCAATTCCTCATGATTCCGTGACGTGTGTTTTACCACAACAGGTAACACACGGCGAATTTTTTCAGTACTCTCGCAGCAGCTATTTGCAAATGACTGCGAATTGTGTCGCCAAGCAACGATTAAAATTTTTCATACAAAATTGTTGCCATGATAAAAACAAAACTTTTGCCAAAAGGAGTAACTTACGTAACATAATCTTATTAATTAACACGAGTCGGGGATAGGATAAATCAACAATGCCCAGTAATTTGTAACCTTACCAAACAAAGTGAGCACATAAATATTGTTTTGGCGAAGCACCGCCAATAGGACAGATGACTAACTCGGGTGACGACCTTTACGCAGCCTCTTCTGACTAATGACTTCTTCAATAAAATCATTTAAAAGCTGTTCAATCGTTACCTGTAACAAAAAAAGAGAAGAATTAGTACATTGAATACTAAAAACATGTTGAAAAAGTCGTGTTAGCTTGGAATAACGAAGGCCTATTAGATGGTCGATAAATCAAAAGCAGTGTGGGAAGTTATAAAAAGAAGTCTGCGAATAACTTGATAAAAGGTTCTGTAGACTTAAAACTGATGTGATAAACAATTTTTGCTAAAATTTGTAAAACTATGATATAGAAAAAAATTATAGACGTAGATTATCGCGCGCTGTTCCCTCGGAGCTGTGTGTGTGTGAGATAAAAAGTAGCCTACGTCACTCTCTGGCCATAAACTATCTCTATGCCAAAAATCACGTCGATCCGTCGCTCCGTTTCGACGTGAAAGACGGACAAACATCAAACACACGTTCCCTCATTTATAATATTAATATGATTAACGTACGTTTAAAGTTTAAACTCTAAGCCATACTTGGAATTTAAACAGTAAATATATCTATCTACTATCCAATTTTACAAGCATAATGAAAACAGAAATGTTTGTTTGGACATACCTTTTACATTATTATTAAATCGTTATTTTCATGTGTTTATATGTACAATAAAGAGTTTGACAATACAATATATTGAATTGGAAATATTCCTTTGCCTGTAAAGAAGATATAATCTGACAATACAAAAGAATAACTGAAACACGTAACGTGGTGGTGTTGGACACGATTCTCTACATGCACTCCATCTTGAAATCGTGTCGATATTTATGAGTGCATCTATCAGTGAAGTAGGATTTAAGTTTATTTAACATACTAGTACTTGTATGCTAACAAAAAAAAACTAACTTTATTCAGACAAAAATAAATAAAGGATGAATTTGCGTTTTAAATTTATTTTAGAACAAAGTAAAATGTTTCAAGATATAATCTTAGAATCATGTTTACATTGTTGCAAGCCTGCTTGTTATATTGCTCCTCAATTGAATGGGTACACAAATATGTAAACAATGCCAAGAGGTTCTATTGCTTATTTTTGTAACCCTAAATGGCAATGTTTTCTATGTCCAGTGTTGCCCACCTCCGCTATTTTGTTTGCGCTTCAACGATGCAGTAATGGATTGTAAAAATAGTTGCCAGCATCGTTAATACGTGTCGCAACGCAACGGCAACACAGAGGCGTGGGCAACGGTCACTACACCGCGCCCACACCTAACCATCGATATTTTGATAACTTTTTAAGGCGCTAGAACTGGCTGGCAAGAAGTCTCTTGACAGTTAAAAAATAATCGCGGAGATATAATTCGAAATATGATATGATATGAAATATGTTCTTTTGTTTAAAATGTCAGCTATCATTATGAATGTTAATTTGTTATTAAATGAACGTTCAATAAATTTACTCAGTTATTAAAAAACGTGTAGCGTGCGTGCGAGTGTCCACGAGATAAATAAACGTAAACACATCATCGACGATTATAAAAAAACGAAAAGAATACCCTTGGCACTAAATGTGCAATGATTTTCTCGTTAGCATCCGATAGAGCGTGGGCATGTTTCGTCATCGTGATGACGACAGATAATCATGGCGATTGTGACATGCGATGTTTACAGAAATTACTGTAATGACAGCCCTGTAATTGGGATCGGCTGTCAACGGAGGCCGGCGGTAATTTGACAGCAAGCAAAAATGCTCTGGGCAAATATCAATTTGATGAATCGTTCAAATTATCAAAGTGAGCGCACGTGATTTGGACCTGGCATGAACTTTGATTATAAATATCAAACTTTAAATGACTACATAGGTACTGAAACATGATATTTTTATTGGAATGGCAACCCTTTACATTTTCAGGTAGGAGTAAATCAAAAAGTTAAATTTATGGTAAACCCGGTATCCCCACGTTTCATCTCTTGAACGCAACGATCGAATAAACGGGGCAGTTGACTTGTCAACTTATTTCAAATACAAAGTATCAAACCAACAATGTTGAATCGGCTTAGGCCCGTAAAACTCAGTTCTCAAAATGAGCACTTTCTCCAAAAGTTCACTTTAGAAAAATGTACACTCCCAAAACTATGATCCTTCTAAAGAAACTTACCTCTAGAGAAAGTGCACATTTCGGGATAATGAGTGGTGTAGGTATGCTATATAAGCCATTGAAGCATCTAAGATGTCAGTTTCATAATAATAGTATCTTTGAGAATTCATTATCGTCAAAGACAGTAGTTTCTTAAAAATCTAGACAATAACTATTTACTTTAACAACGCAGTTACTATGGGCAAATCGGCGGTATCTCTAGCGGCACGTATCGGCAGGTAAATGTCTTCATAATATTTAAAACTTTGAAAATCTTCACACTCCAAACCCGCCGACCCGCTGACGTATGTTGACGACATGGTCAAAGACTTGTGTGTAGTAGATTATTTATACACTGAAGTAAACATTTCCTCTAGTGGCTTTGAAGTTCATAATGCCAACGCCAAACGACGAGTCAAATCAAATATTCAATAATATTAACATCCAACTGTACTGTACATATTAAAAAGTATTAAATATCCAATACGCCTACACCAAATTTTAAAGGTTACCTGCATTGATTATTCAATTTTAAAGGCGCTACAGCATGTAATTATTGAAGTTTACGAAACATGATGCAAATATGTTTAAAACATAGATTTCCCACGATAAAACGTCATCAGCATCGAATTGATTAATAATAATATTTTCATATGATACTCAATAATCATGAGTTAGGAGATGTCTACATTTGTCAACGAAGTTAGTTGACAATTGGATTTTTTTTAACAGAAACTTTTTGCTGATTGTACTTGCATTCGGATATTATCATCATCATCCCAGCCTTTATAACGTCCCACTGCTCAGCACTAAAATTAACAAAAGAATATGGTTTCGCCATGCTTTTTTGCATTAGTAAATTGCATTAGGTATATCTGTCAGTATCTTCACGCGGGAGGGAGCAATCCTCTTGAAAATCTCAGTGTCCGAAAGTATCTATAAAAATTATCTACATCATTTACATACAGTCTCTATTTACCCGACTGCGCCACGCAAATTAGGGTAATGTCGCGTATCAAATACGCGTTTACAGTAACACGCCAACTAATGAATATGTAAAAACTAAACTAATCATGACCACTAGAATCTGTCCGCCTTGACGCCACAATAGCTAATATGGAAATCTACACGGCCGCTCTTTTCTAATAGGAAATTGTCACATCTCATAAATATCTGTAAGTGAGTTGTTGAGAGAGACCAATAACGGCAAACACGTATAAAACAAAGTTATCTCTGCCATCATCAAAATTTCAACTTGTATGACAGTTGTAGTGTTCTATGTTTCGTAAACGCAAAGTTTAAGTTGGCAGCCGAGTTTGGCATGGCAATATTTTATATTAACATACGCAGGCGCGACGCTATGAGGTCGGAGGTGTGCATAAATTGTGCGCGGACGCAAACGAACTGAACTTCCTCGCAACTCAGGAGTTTCTGGAAATCTCGAAGATGTTTACAGCAGGCTTGGATGTCGGAAGCTGGGAAATAGCCGGCATGTTACGGCTGTTAGAATGTATAGTCGAATCAAAGTCTCTCGGTAATATTAATAAAAGGCGGGGTAATTTGCACTAGTAATTTATTACTAAAAGAAAGTGTTTTGTTGCGAAAGTTTTTTGTGAATGCAAGGGCGATTCGATGGCGATAAATGTGATTCCATCCCAAATGAAGACCATGACGGCATTTCCATACAAATTTGGTTAAACCACGGAATTTAAGATCAATTAATTGAGGAAAATACCTTTTCAAAGTAATAAAAATCTGTGTACTACAAAACTGACCAGCGCACTCTATATTCGTCCCACTAGTTGGGCACAGTTTTCTCACAATGAGAGGGCTTATGCCGTAGTTCCCACGCGAGTCCGTTGTGGATCTTTACACACCATTGACTTACTTCTTCGCAGTTACGTGCAATCTTCACGACATAACCGCCGAAATGCAACCCACCATTCGATCGTCTGCTTGAGACAGTGCCGGTTCTAGCACTTCCAGCGCCCTAGGCGAAATTTACACGGCGCCCCCAAATTTTGTGAATTTTCTAGAAGGTATAGGCTTTTAAGTCCAGCGCCCTCGGCGGTCGCCCCACCGCGCCCTACCTAAAGCCGCTACTGGCTTGAGAGGCCATCCGAGTTGGTCAAAACATTAAGCCTGGCTGGTACAAAACTACTCTATTCATATATCAAATTAAGTCTTCTCGCTACTTTTGAACAGTATATTCAGTTATCTGTACGTTAAGTCAACGAACCCAAGCGTCTATTTTCAATTGGTCTGAACTGAAATAGGTACTTAATACCCTTTATTGACGGGCCGGTGGTCGCGTCTAGACAGGATCGTAGACTGGAAGTTCGAGAAGAAACACGTTTGCTATAAAAATATATCCCACTAATATTAAATAAATAAATATCATAGGACACTTGACACCAATTAACCTAGTCCTAAACTAAGCAAAGCTTGTACTATGGATACTAAGCAACGGATAAACATCATTAACTCATTAATGTTTCGTGTGGGTGTTTTTTTTATTATAATTATTATCTGCAGCTGCATTAATTAAATCATTTCATATAAAACAAAGACCGATTAATTAAAAGTAACTGTTGTCGCCATCTTGCAATAATGCTGTATTAGGCGTTTTCCACCACATGCGCGGGCGCAGCGGATATGGAAATAGGATCGCGTCGCCTCCAATTATATTTATTGACGGCAGTAAATAATTATAGTGCCGCGATGCATTACAAATGTTTTAACCGAATGCGAAGAAAAGAGTGATGCAAGAGACAAATTTGCGTTTTACTGTTTTGAAAAGTCTGTTTTTTTATTCAACTGGATGGCAAACGAGCAAGTGGGTCTCCTGATAGTAAGAGATCACCACCGCCCATAGACACCTGCAACACCAGGGGGATTGCAGATGCGTTGCCAACCTAGAGGCCTAAGATGGGATACCCAAAGTGCCAGTAACTTCACCGGCTGTCTTACTCTCCACGCCGAAACACAACAGTGCAAGCACTGCTGCTTCACGGCAGGATTAGCGAGCAAGATGGTGGTAGCAATCCGGGCGGACCTTGCACAAGGTCCTACCACCTGCAAAACCTGATGTTACCTATACTTATACCTTGTTTAATTTATTGACTAAGCTTTTAAGGACTCTGCATACAACGCGCCCCGTTAACGCTCCGCCGTCTGTCTATCTGTCCGTCTGTATCTTTTGAACCGTAATAGATATTGCGACACTTGGAACTTTATGTAGTTTATGGCAGCCGCTAATAACAAATGAATAATAATATAAAATAATTATTATTTCGTGTACGAAAATAAATAAAATAAAGTTTTTTTTATTGTAGGGTAGTAGGGCACCATATAAAGCACATCTTACAAACACTAAGAGGGATCACTCGATCGCATAACAAGAACTGTGTCAGCTAGTATATAACGAATGTGCATGAAGATATGCAATAAATATAAGACATCGAAACATACGAATAACTCCTCAAATGGCACATTTATAGCTTTATGCGTAACAACATAATAAAATAACTTCACAATTCGATCGTTAAACGAATCAAACGTTCTAACAAAGCGCCTATGCGAAATCAAACCATTCGACACGAACCGAATAAAACAAGAAACTAAGACGGCCGTCCCTGGACAAGTCGGCACAACTCTAAAATGCAATAAAGCCATAAAGGGTGTGTGCCATCGACACTTAAACTCACACCTCTTAAGGTTCCGATGCGAAGTGAATCCAAAGTGGACGATCTTAGGACATAATTACTCTGTAATTTATAGCTTAGAAATTAATGATGCGAGTTATCTCGGCGTATTTAGTCATTAAATGGACGCGATTAATTAAATGCGGGGCTAAATGTAGAATATACTCGTCTGTGTGGTGTTTAGAGTATTGCAAACACTCAAACACTTTTATAGTGTTTATGGTGCAGCATTAAAACTATACTGTGTGTTACCGCAGCCATGCTTTTTTTAAGGGAGGTTAAAGTAACTTATTTCTGTAATTTAACCTTGACATTATTTTAATAAATAAACTAAAATTCAGACTTTGTTAATTTACTAACAAAATTATAATTGCCAGCAATGTAAAGCAAAGTATATTGATAAGTAAGTGTAAATAACAGCCTACAGAGAAAGAGAGAGAGAGAGAGGAGAGAGAGAGAGAGAGAGAGAAAGAGAAACATTTACACATATTCGATACACATAAAATACATTAGATGGAAAAAAAATACATCGAATAGTATAAAGTGGACCCACTCAGCATAATGTTACGGCAAGCCGCAACGCTGTTTTTCAGTGGACCCATTTAAAAACTAAAATATAAAAACATACAACACACTATGACGACACGAACGCCAGCAGAAGGAAGTTCGCAAGAAACTTTTAATCCGGAAATAATGGCAACACTCGATCAGTTTAACCATTTTCGAAACAGATACTTTGAATTTTAATCACCCTTAACCTGCTGCCGGTAACACACTGTATAAAATCACATATAGAGGTATAAGCTATAGTCTTCCAGTGATGCGGCTGAAACGTCAAGGTAATTTTAGAAGTGATTTAGTTCTCAGCGTGCTATTAATTATTATAGAACAACGAAAATTTAAAACAATATACATACGAGTATGTAAGATCAATAATTGGTATTTTATTGGAACGTAATTTACATCTATTATTAATTGTACCTACCTAACCATTTCTCTTTTTTTTTCTTGTGAATACAATACAATACAATAGAAATATTTTTCACACTTCTCCTTCAGAAAAGTAACTTTTCCTCCCTGACGAGAGGGAGCAAAGTGCAACTTTTCTGTTCAAGGCTTTTCTAAGTGTTTTATTGCAAATGCCATTTTTTGAAGTTGATAATTGTAAAGCCACGCCAATTTCTATGCTGATTATTCTTTAATAATATTTAAAAATTATTTTTTTCAAGTTCTTAATGCTCGGTGTGAAAAGTAGTATGAGACACTCGGGAGCAAAATTATTTTCATCTTGGGCGTTAACACTTGAATCCCTCATTACGCTCAGGATTCTACTTTAGAATCCCTCGCTACGCTCAGGATCTATTGTAGAATCCTTCGCTACATTCTGGATTCAATGTACGCCCTCGCCGTAAATACACCATTTTGCTCCCTTGTGACACAAATAACTATTATTGCAACATAAACCAGTATAAGCAATAATTGTGTACAGAGACAAAATGCAGGGTAGACAATACAATTGCTACTGCTGCTGTACTAATAGATACTGCGCTTGTCATGAATATAAAGTTTAACTTTATTTCCCTTTCTTCTTTCATTTACTCTTTATTTAAAAGCACGTCTTCTTTACAAAACTTCGCACTCGCTTCACCGATAATTCATCTTCCAATGCACTTTAACACATACATGTTAACTTTGCGCATGACCGTTCAAAGTGCAACGCGATCTCGCAAAGACGTTGTAGACTCTTTCTAAAACAAAGCCCCACTGTCCATGGTTGTGAATGGGGCGCCCATTCATCTAAAGTGGGCCATTCACCGGCCCACACTTATCGAATGTCACCGGACTGTAGAGAAAACTGCTGTTCATTGATCGCTCAAAACAGTCCAGTGTATGGGATGTTTCAATGAGGATTGTTACATAGTTGGATAGCATAATTGAGTCGGTGCTTTCGAATTCCTTCCATTCGGCTGTGAAAAGCTGATGCCGAGCTGCCAGTTTTATTTGATAGATGGCGTCTATATTGACCCTATTTATTATGCATACAATGTTAATTGA
Source organism: Choristoneura fumiferana (assembly GCF_025370935.1). NCBI lineage: Eukaryota > Metazoa > Arthropoda > Insecta > Lepidoptera > Tortricidae > Choristoneura > Choristoneura fumiferana. Next base: position 1,174,073 of record NC_133476.1, on the reverse strand, counting down.
TAATATGTATCACCACCCTACAAAAACTATATGCGCAAACATCGTAGAATGTTCACGGGTCCACGGTGGATGCAGGCCGCTGCCAACCGAAGCACGTGGAGGTCTATGGGGGAGGCCTATGTCCAACAGTGGACGTCCTACGGCTGAGATGAGGATAATGATCGTAGAATGTTTACACAGCGTTATGAAATTTACACGGAGTGAAAGAAGTCCATATCAATCAGCACGCATAAGTATTGATAGCCATACATAATATGATTTTGTCAATGTATCTTTGTCATAAATATTTTAGCTGAATCCATTCATTGTTTAAAATTGTTATAAGACAAACTTAACCTGTAGAGTTCTACAGGAAGATTATAATATTTCTAAAAAAAATACGGTTTCAGCGGGAAACAATTATGATTAACAAAAATTATGTCAAAAATACATTATGACTTTCAAAAACTTTGCGAATAATGACGCGAAAGAATGTAGCCCATATTTCTGATAATCTATCATCATCATAATGTCAGCCGAAAGACGTCCACTGCTGGACATAGACCTCCCCAAGGCTCTCCACTCAGACCGGTCTTGTGTTGTGTATGTCTTGTGCTGATAATCTATATTAAATTCATTGAATCAAGCGTTACTTTGCGTAGGCTCATATAAATAAACTACTGGGAGCGCCAAAGTTCGCATACTCTTCGCTAGTCATACCGTAATTTTTGTCCGAATCATCGTTTGTCATAACTTTTTCCCACTGAAACATTTTGTTTTCTGAATTTTTAAATGGTCACCCTATAGAAAACTATAGGTTAGGTTAGGCTTTGTTTTAAAACAATTCTGAACAATTATTGGATTCAGAGAAAAGAGTTATGACAAACGATCGTTCTGACAAACATTACATTCGGACTTCCAATAAGTCCAATAAGTAAGTAATGGTTGAGTAAGTATGCAAGCCTTCCTTTCAAGAACTAGAAAGAACATTAATCTCGCGGGCGAGTAAAGTTATTCTTTGTAGTTCACAGACTAAATAGAATAAAAAATTTTACCCACGATACTACACATTTCTTCTTCGTCAGAGTAAAGGTACAGCCTAAAATCAAATGATTGTACTCTCATCCGGCAGTCGTGCGTGCAACCGCGCGGTTTTAGCGCGCTGTCCCTCTTCAAAGTATAGCTTGAGAAAGAGACGGTGTCCAAAAACCGTGCTGCATAGTGTACGTAGCCTAACAGCGTGAACTGGAGCACACCGGAGCGTGAGAAAGACAAACAAACGCGCGGCAATTACACGCGGAATTCCGACGGCAGCCGAATTAAGGGACCCTGTCGCAGCAAGAGCATTTGTGGTTTCAAACTAGTCACATATACATGTAGAAACACAGTTTAGAGTTCAGAGACAGGGGGGCTTGAAGACGGGGTCGTTTTGCAGATGTACAAAAGCGAAGAATTCGGATAGTTGATTTCGACTAGAAGACTTCTACCTATTAATTATTTATTACTACGAATAATGATCAGAATAGGTAGAGTCAATTTGCCTACACTTTATCTCGGGATTCTGTAAATAATTAATCGGTATAATATTGTTCACCAATCTTAGGACTATTCAACTTTTTCTGGGTTCGAAAAATAAATCATAAATATAATACACTTTCCAACCTCTGTAAAAATAACATACACACACACACACACACACACACACACACACACACACACACACACACACACACACACAAACATCACGCCTGTATTCCCAAATGGGGTAGGCAGAGCACGCGAAACGTTACCGCTTCGGAGCCACTTTTAGCAATTTTAGGTTTTAAGAAATGCCTGCGCATTTAAAAAAAAAAGTAAATTTACTTAAGAACCTTCTTTGTTTTCGTCAGTTAAAAAGGACGACTTAACCGACCTGTAACTTAATTTTTCAATTCAACCCTTCACATGACTTTATCTTTCGGTCACTGCTTTTAAATCTTTGTCGCGTAAACTTCGAACAAATCAGACGAGGAAAAAATGTTTATAGAAAGTGCACTGTCACTGTCGGAGCCGAGCCGGCCTTGTCTGCCGCCGAGGGTCCTGGCGCCTCGACCTTCACACCAAACAACCTCCAGCATTGTTCTTTACGACCAAACCAATTGCAGCAAGTCAAACGACAAAGGTCGCACTTCGCAAAAGTTTAAGGGCACTCGTAATGTCAATTAAAACAATTTGTTGCGGTTAATAAACCGAAGAGGAAGTCAAACAAATGTTTATGTATTGTACATGCGAGGTGTTAATGTTCTTTGTTCGGAGATTTTTGCGTAAACAGCTTTGTTTGATGGCGCGTTATAACCGGGATCTGCTTTTTATCTCGTAAATATACAAAATAAGTGACGTGGTTTGATAAGGTGGTAAAGAAAGCAGATGAATACTTCGCGAAACAGTATAAAGTCGTTTTATCCGTGAACTTTTAAATTAAATAGGTTGGATTATATTTTGAACATGAAACTACCGTAAGACTCGCTCATATTAAATGATGTTGTAGAGGGATAACTCTCGTCTTAAATCGAGTTTAGCTCGACATGTTTCGGGGTAATTCGTAGCCGTTCTTTCTAGGAGCAACGCGAGTCGGCGGCTGCCGCAACACGCGCAAAAAAAAAAACAATATTATTTAAAACATATAGGTTGGACTACGTAATACTTCATTTATATTTTACTTTGCATATTTCTTTACATAGTATAAAACAAAGTTAGATCTACGCATGCTGTTATAAATAAATGATTTTCGTTCTTTTTTTCTTTCTTACGCAACGGATTTTAATGCGGTTGTCACTATCAGTTAGCTAATTTTTCACGAAAAGTATAATATATACCATGAACAAGTGACACGCCTCGGTTTCTCGCGAAGCGAGGAGTTAGATAGATTTAATTAGAATTTCTTTATGCACCTCTAGTTTTTCAAAGTCGCATCCGCGCGAAGCCGGAGCACGTCGCTAGTCAAAAATAAAGTGAACAATCATGACCTTTTTTTTTATTGAAAAATGCTTTTTAAAAATCAGTGACCTTGTTATTTAATTCCTTGATCTCAAATTGTTATTTAATTGTTACTTCTCGTTAACTTATTAATTAATATTGTTTTTTTTTTACTATTTTGACATTGAATTGTGGCACAGATATATGTAGCTTGAGACAATGCATGTACAGTCCTAAAAAAGCTGAAACATTTTTTTTATGCCGAACTATTCTCATTAATCTTTTCATGCTAAATTTTAGTCTTCACCTCAAAGTTTTCGTTTGTTACTCAACTTTTCCTTCTTTTTTACTTTATTTCGTTTCTTCAGTTATAGTAGGTACCTATGTATGTATATAAGTTACTAACCCTTTCTAAGTGTATTTATAATATTATGTGCCTTTGTTACATGAAATAAATTATTTTAATTTGAATTTTATCAGTGTTTTTTTTTCCCTCTTTCACCACTCTTCCGGCGACCGTATCGACGTCGTTGACGCAACGGCGCGGGCGCAGCCGCTGTCGCAACCTTCACCTTGGCCGGGCGTCGACCCGCGCCGTGACCGAGGGTGTTCCGGAGGGCTGCCCGGTGAACCGGAACGGAATGGGGTCCGTTTCACGCTGGGCCGCACTAGCTTGTGGACGAGTAGGATTTCCATATCTCAGGATTTGTCCCGAGATATCAGGATCAACCGGAATTTTGAAATCTCAAGTTTTTTTTTTCAGAATTTTCAATAAAATTGTAAAAAGTGAGTATTGTTTTTTTTGATATGTCTATTTTTTTAAGAACATACAAATAGGTAGGTACAGACAAGTCCTTATTATTTGGTAACAGCCACGTCCTTACAGACAGACAAGTCCTTATATTTGGTAAGTGTGTGTGTGTGGGAGAATTTGCAGTTAAGATTCGGGAAATTGCAGTGCAGTGCATCCGATAAGGTTTACAAGTGACTTTCTTTCATTTCGGCTCCAAGTCCGCTCTAAAAAACTTCTACACAATTATTTAGAAAATGAAGTTACTTCGATCTCACGCTCACACAAATGAATTCCAAACCGCATGGCGACTCAATAGAGCAAATTCAAAGCTTTCAAAGCGACAAATGAAATGTCAGCTTAGGATCTGTCAGTGGTGACATTACGACAACTACAACGGTGCGCGAATGAAGTCATAACGAGCGATTTTTCTATCCATTGCCCGGGCAAGATGTTTTTACACAGTGGATCAACGGGCAAATCACGCAGTGTATTTTGAATATTACTCGCCGCAGCAATGGTCGCGAGTCGAAGCCAGCCGTAATGAACTTAATACATAATGGATTAGTGATAATGGCGCCTTATTGAATCTCTGGAGTTCAGATTATGTACATTATTATATTACACATGGACAGGATTTTAATGTGGATTGCATTTGTATAATATATTTATGTAAATGTTACCTTCCGCGGTGCAGTTTGTAAACACTGAGATCTTTAGTTTATTGAAAGAAAATAGACAATAAAGCAAAACTTAATTGTTTGTTTTGCAGGACTTTGTAGCAAACTCTTCCGCCTCCACCAACCCGGCGGCTCCGCTACTGGTAGCGGAAAAGAAAGGTAAAAATAAATGTAGTTAATTTAAACTAACCTAGACTAACTCAACTTAAACTAAATTAAACAAAGTCACATGAAAGCATCATGATACGACAATCGAAGGAGATAGACTCTAGTTAAAAAACATAAAGTAATAACGAGTACAAGATATAGTAGCCTAACCTAAACAACTACTTAAAAACTTAATACTAAATTAGATTTCAAAAGGTCTCCGTGGCATAGTGCTCAATTGGATGGTAGCATTCCCTCGCTGAATATCAATAACAATTTACTGAGAGACATGCCAGCCCTTTGGCCTGCACTACAATGTCAGTAGTGTCGACCACTTTGCACTTCTTTAAATAGCCAATCAATGTCAAATCATCTCAAGTGACAATAATGACAAAACTAAAATTGTTGATCCTCCTATTCCATGTAGGGATAATAAAACAGCAATAACATATATCAAATAACATACTGTCAAGTCCGAAGGCATTCGCAAAAACAGACTAAACTATCAAATGAAAATCGTGTTCCTGTCAATCATATTACATCTAAGTGTTTATATTATAAGTTTTTTGTACTGATTTACGGTGCGCAATAAAGAATATTTGTATTTTATTGTACATATAATATCGATCACAGTGCTAACGTTTCTTTATGATGAGAATAAGATGTTTTGTAAAGTGACCAGCACAAATATCTGACACTACAAAGCGTGCACAAATATCTGATGCGCCTCTATTTCTAGGGCGCGTAGGACCTGTCAGATATTTTTGCACGCTCCACTGTGGCAGATATCAGTCCAGGTGAATGTAAAACTGTTTACCAAGCGCACGCGCAGTGCTCTTTATTGCAGAGAGACAGCCAGGCTGAAAAAAATTACTTTGTTCATTATTTGACAGTTGTATAGCCGTGGTGGCCTAGTGGTTTGACCTATCGCCTCTCAAGCAGACGGTCGTGGGTTCAAACCCCGGCTCGCACCTCTGACTTTTTGGAAATTCATGTGCGGAATTACATTTGATATTTACCACGAGCTTTGCGG